>NW_027211931.1:0-138892 GCF_036971445.1 Narcine bancroftii
GTATTGAGGACAATATTTGTTAATATAGTGGACAATATCTGGTAGTATAATGGACAGTATTTGGTAGTATAATGGACAGTATAGAGGACAATATTTGTTAATATAGTGGACAATATCTGGTAGTATAATTGACAGTATTTGCTAGTATAATGGACAGTATAGAGGACAATATTTGTTAATATAGTGGACAATATCTGGTAGTATAATTGACAGTATTTGGGAGTATAATGGACAGTATAGTGGACAATATTTGTTAATATAGTGGACAATATCTGGTAGTATAATGGACAGTATTTGGTAGTATAATGGACAGTATAGTGGACAATATTTGTTAATATAGTGTACAATATCTGGTAGATTAATGGACAGTATTTGGGAGTATAATGGACAGTATAATATTTGTTAATATAGTGGACAATATCTGGTAGTATAATTGACAGTATTTGCTAGTATAATGGACAGTATAGAGGACAATATTTGTTAATATAGTGGACAATATCTGGTAGTATAATGGACAGTATTTGGGAGTATAATGGACAGTATAGTGGACAATATTTGTTAATATAGTGGACAATATCTGGTAGTATAATGGACAGTATTTGCTAGTATAATGGACAGTATAGAGGACAATATTTGTTAATATAGTGGACAATATCTGGTAGTATAATTGACAGTATTTGCTAGTATAATGGACAGTATAGAGGACAATATTTGTTAATATAGTGGACAATATCTGGTAGTATAATTGACAGTATTTGGGAGTATAATGGACAGTATAGTGGACAATATTTGTTAATATAGTGGACAATATCTGGTAGTATAATTGACAGTATTTGCTAGTATAATGGACAGTTTAGAGGACAATATTTGTTAATATAGTGGACAATATCTGGTAGTATAATTGACAGTATTTGCTAGTATAATGGACAGTATAGAGGACAATATTTGTTAATATAGTGGACAATATCTGGTAGTATAATTGACAGTATTTGGGAGTATAATGGACAGTATAGTGGACAATATTTGTTAATATAGTGGACAATATCTGGTAGTATAATGGACAGTATTTGGTAGTATAATGGACAGTATAGTGGACAATATTTGTTAATATAGTGGACAATATCTGGTAGATTAATGGACAGTATTTGGGAGTATAATGGACAGTATAGTGGACAATATTTGTTAATATAGTGGACAATATCTGGTAGTATAATTGACAGTATTTGCTAGTATAATGGACAGTATAGAGGACAATATTTGTTAATATAGTGGACAATATCTGGTAGTATAATTGACAGTATTTGCTAGTATAATGGACAGTATAGAGGACAATATTTGTTAATATAGTGGACAATATCTGGTAGTATAATTGACAGTATTTGCTAGTATAATGGACAGTATAGTGGACAATATTTGTTAATATAGTGGACAATATCTGGTAGTATAATTGACAATATTTGCTAGTATAATGGACAGTATAGAGGACAATATTTGTTAATATAGTGGACAATATCTGGTAGTATAATTGACAGTATTTGCTAGTATAATGGACAGTATAGAGGACAATATTTGTTAATACAGTGGACAATATCTGGTAGTATAATTGACAGTATTTGCTAGTATAATGGACAGTATAGAGGACAATATTTGTTAATATAGTGGACAATATCTGGTAGTATAATTGACCGTATTTGCTAGTATAATGGACAGTATAGAGGACAATATTTGTTAATATAGTGGACAATATCTGGTAGTATAATTGACAGTATTTGGGAGTATAATGGACAGTATAGTGGACAATATTTGTTAATATAGTGGACAATATCTGGTAGTATAATGGACAGTATTTGGTAGTATAATGGACAGTATAGTGGACAATATTTGTTAATATAGTGGACTATATCTGGTAGATTAATGGACAGTATTTGGGAGTATAATGGACAGTATAATATTTGTTAATATAGTGGACAATATCTGGTAGTATAATTGACAGTATTTGCTAGTATAATGGACAGTATAGAGGACAATATTTGTTAATATAGTGGACAATATCTGGTAGTATAATGGACAGTATTTGGTAGTATAATGGACAGTTTAGAGGACAATATTTGTTAATATAGTGGACAATATCTGGTAGTATAATTGACAGTATTTGCTAGTATAATGGACAGTATAGAGGACAATATTTGTTAATATAGTGGGCAACATCTGGTAGTATAATTGACAGTATTTGGGAGTATAATGGACAGTATAGTGGACAATATTTGTTAATATAGTGGACAATATCTGGTAGTATAATGGACAGTATTTGGTGGTATAATGGACAGTATAGTGGACAATATTTGTTAATATAGTGGACAATATCTGGTAGATTAATGGACAGTATTTGGGAGTATAATGGACAGTATAATATTTGTTAATATAGTGGACAATATCTGGTAGTATAATTGACAGTATTTGCTAGTATAATGGACAGTATAGAGGACAATATTTGTTAATATAGTGGACAATATCTGGTAGTATAATGGACAGTATTTGGGAGTATAATGGACAGTATAGTGGACAATATTTGTTAATATAGTGGACAATATCTGGTAGTATAATGGACAGTATTTGCTAGTATAATGGACAGTATAGAGGACAATATTTGTTAATATAGTGGATTATATCTGGTAGTATAATTGACAGTATTTGCTAGTATAATGGACAGTATAGAGGACAATATTTGTTAATATAGTGGACAATATCTGGTAGTATAATTGACAGTATTTGCTAGTATAATGGACAGTATAGAGGACAATATTTGTTAATATAGTGGACAATATCTGGTAGTATAATTGACAGTATTTGGGAGTATAATGGACAGTATAGTGGACAATATTTGTTAATATAGTGGACAATATCTGGTAGTATAATGGACAGTATTTGGTAGTATAATGGACAGTATAGTGGACAATATTTGTTAATATAGTGGACAATATCTGGTAGATTAATGGACAGTATTTGGGAGTATAATGGACAGTATAATATTTGTTAATATAGTGGACAATATCTGGTAGTATAATTGACAGTATTTGCTAGTATAATGGACAGTATAGAGGACAATATTTGTTAATATAGTGGACAATATCTGGTAGTATAATGGACAGTATTTGGTAGTATAATGGACAGTATAGAGGACAATATTTGTGAATATAGTGGACAATATCTGGTAGTATAATTGACAGTATTTGCTAGTATAATGGACAGTATAGAGGACAATATTTGTTAATATAGTGGACAATATCTGGTAGTATAATTGACAGTATTTGGGAGTATAATGGACAGTATAGTGGACAATATTTGTTAATATAGTGGACAATATCTGGTAGTATAATGGACAGTATTTGGTAGTATAATGGACAGTATAGTGGACAATATTTGTTAATATAGTGGACAATATCTGGTAGATTAATGGACAGTATTTGGGAGTATAATGGACAGTATAATATTTGTTAATATAGTGGACAATATCTGGTAGTATAATTGACAGTATTTGCTAGTATAATGGACAGTATAGAGGACAATATTTGTTAATATAGTGGACAATATCTGGTAATATAATGGACAGTATTTGGGAGTATAATGGACAGTATAGTGGACAATATTTGTTAATATAATGGACAATATCTGGTAGTATAGTGGACAGTATTTGCTAGTATAATGGACAGTATAGAGGACAATATTTGTTAATATAGTGGACAATATCTGGTAGTATATTTGACAGTATTTGCTAGTATAATGGACAGTATAGAGGACAATATTTGTTAATATAGTGGACAATATCTGGTAGTATAATTGACAGTATTTGCTAGTATAATGGACAGTATAGTGGACAATATTTGTTAATATAGTGGACAATATCTGGTAGTATAATTGACAGTATTTGCTAGTATAATGGACAGTATAGAGGACAATATTTGTTAATATAGTGGACAATATCTGGTAGTATAATGGACAGTATTTGGGAGTATAATGGACAGTATAGTGGACAATATTTGTTAATATAGTGGACAATATCTGGTAGTATAATGGACAGTATTTGGTAGTATGATGGACAGTATAGTGGACAATATTTGTTAATATCGTGGACAATACCTGGTTGTATAATGGACAGTATTTGGTAGTATTATGGACAGTATAGTGGACAATATTTGTTAATATAGTTGAAATTACTTGGTGGTATAATGGACAGTATTTGGGAGTATAATTGACAGTATAGTGGACAATACTTGTTAATATAGTGGACAATATCTGGTAGTATAATGGACAGTATTTGGGAGTATAATGGACAGTATAGTGGACAATATTTGTTAATATAGTGGACAATATTTGGTTGTATAATTGTCAGTATAGTGGACAATATTTGGTAGTATAATGGACAGTATTTGGTAGTATAATGGACAGTATAGTTGACAATATTTTTTAATATAGTTGACAATATCTGGTTGTATAATTCACAGTATTTGGTAGTAAAATGGACAGTATAGTGGTCAATATTTGTTAATATAGTGGACAATATCTGATAGCATAATGGACAGTATTTGGTAGTATAATGGACAGTATAGTGGACAATATTTGTTAATATAGTGGACAATATCTGGTAGTATAATTGACAGTATTTGGTAGTATAATGGACAGTATAGTGGACAATATTTGTTAATATAGTGGACAATATCCGGTGTATAATGGACAGTATTTGGTAGTATAATGGACAGTATAGTGGACAATATTTGTTAATATAGTGGACAATATCTGGTAGTATAATGGACAGTATTTGGTAGTATAATGGACAGTATTGTGGACAATATTTGTTAATATAGTGGACAATATTTGTTCGTATATTGGACAGTATTTGGTAGTATAATGGACAGTATAGTGGACAATATTTGTTAATATAGTGGACAATATCTGGTAGTACAATTGACAGTATTTGGTAGTATAATGGACAGTATAGTGGACAATATTTGTTAATATAGTGGACAATATCTGGTAGTTTAATGGACAGTATTTGGGAGTATAATGGACAGTATAGTGGACAATATTTGTTAATATAGTGGACAATATCTGGTAGTATAATGGACAGTATTTGCTAATATAATGGACAGTATAGTGGACAATGTTTTGATAATATAGTGGACAATATCTGGTAGTTTAATGGACAGTATTTGGGAGTATAATGGACAGTATAGTGGACAATGTTGGTTCATATAGTGGACAATATCTGGTAGTTTAATGGACAGTATTTGGGAGTATAATGGACAGTATAGTGGACAATATTTGTTAATATAGTGGACAATATCTGGTAGTATAATGGACAGTATTTGCTAATATAATGGACAGTATAGTGGACAATGTTTGTTAATATAGTGGACAATATCTGGTAGTTTAATGGACAGTATTTGGGAGTATAATGGACAGTATAGTGGACAATGTTTGTTAATATAGTGGACAATATCTGGTAGTTTAATGGACAGTATTTGGGAGTATAATGGACAGTATAGTGGACAATATTTGTTAATATAGTGGACAATATCTGGTAGTTTAATGGACAGTATTTGGGAGTATAATGGACAGTATAGTGGACAATATTTGTTAATATAGTGGACAATATCTGGTAGTATAATTGACAGTATTTGCTAGTATAATGGACAGTATAGTGGACAATGTTTGTTAATATAGTGGACAATATCTGGTAGTTTAATGGACAGTATTTGGGAGTATAATGGACAGTATAGTGGACAATGTTTGTTAATATAGTGGACAATATCTGGTAGTTTAATGGACAGTATTTGGGAGTATAATGGACAGCATATTGGACAATATTTGTTAATATAGTGGACAATATCTGGTAGTATAATGGACAGTATTTGCTAGTATAATGGACAGTATAGTGGACAATATTTGTTAATATAGTGGACAATATCTGCTAGTATAATTGACAGTATTTGTTAGTATAATGGACAGTATAGTGGACAATATTTGTTAATATAGTGGACAATATCTGGTAGTATAATGGACAGTATTTGCTAGTATAATGGACAGTATAGTGGACAATGTTTGTTAATATAGTGGACAATATCTGGTAGTACAATGGACAGTATTTGGGAGTATAATGGACAGTATAGTGGACAATATTTGTTAATATAGTGGACAATATCAGGTAGTATAATGGTCAGTATTTGGGAGTATAATGGACAGTATAGTGGACAATATTTCTTAATATAGTGGACAATATTTGGTTGTATAATTGACAGTATAGTAGAAAATATTTGGTAGTATAATGGACAGTATTTGGTAGTATAATGGACAGTATAGTGGACAATATTTGTTAATATAGTGGACAATACCTGGTTGTATAATGGACAGTATTTGGTAGTATTATGGACAGTATAGTGGACAATATTTGTTAATATAGTTGAAATTACTTGGTGGTATAATGGACAGTATTTGGGAGTATAATTGACAGTATAGTGGACAATACTTGTTAATATAGTGGACAATATCTGGTAGTATAATGGACAGTATTTGGGAGTATAATGGACAGTATAGTGGACAATACTTGTTAATATAGTGGACAATATTTGGTTGTATAATTGTCAGTATAGTGGACAATATTTGGTAGTATAATGGACAGTATTTGGTAGTATAATGGACAGTATAGTTGACAATATTTTTTAATATAGTTGACAATATCTGGTTGTATAATTCACAGTATTTGGTAGTAAAATGGACAGTATAGTGGTCAATATTTGTTAATATAGTGGACAATATCTGATAGCATAATGGACAGTATTTGGTAGTATAATGGACAGTATAGTGGACAATATTTGTTAATATAGTGGACAATATCTGGTAGTATAATTGACAGTATTTGGTAGTATAATGGACAGTATAGTGGACAATATTTGTTAATATAGTGGACAATATCCGGTGTATAATGGACAGTATTTGGTAGTATAATGGACAGTATAGTGGACAATATTTGTTAATATAGTGGACAATATGTGGTAGTATAATGGACAGTATTTGGTAGTATAATGGACAGTATAGTGGACAATGTTTGTTAATATAGTGGACAATATCTGGTAGTTTAATGGACAGTATTTGGGAGTATAATGGACAGTATAGAGGACAATATTTGTTAATATAGTGGACAATATCTGGTAGTATAATGGGCAGTATTTGGGAGTATAATGGACAGTATAGAGGACAATATTTGTGAATATAGTGGACAATATCTGGTAGTATAATGGACAGTATATGGGAGTATAATGGACAGTATAGTGGACAATGTTTGTTAATATAGTGGACAATATCTGGTAGTTTAATGGACAATATTTGGGAGTATAATGGACAGTATAGTGGACAATATTTGTTAATATAGTGGACAATATCTGGTAGTTTAATGGACAATATTTGGGAGTATAATGGACAGTATAGTGGACAATATTTGTTAATATAGTGGACAATATCTGGTTGTATAATGGACAGTATTTTCTAGTATAATGGACAGTATAGTGGACAATGTTTGTTAATATAGTGGACAATATCTGGTAGTTTAATGGACAGTATTTGGGAGTATAATGGACAGTATAGTGGACAATGTTTGTTAATATAGTGGACAATATCTGGTAGTTTAATGGACAGTATTTGGGAGTATAATGGACAGTATAGTGGACAATATTTATTAATATAGTGGACAATATCTGGTAGTTTAATGGACAGTATTTGGGAGTATAATGGACAGTATAGTGGACAATATTTGTTAATATAGTGGACAATATCTGGTAGCAAAATGGACAGTATTTGCTAATATAATGGACAGTATAGTGGACAATGTTTGTTAATATAGTGGACAATATCTGGTAGTTTAATGGACAGTATTTGGGAGTATAATGGACAGTATAGTGGACAATGTTTGTTAATATAGTGGACAATATCTGGTAGTTTAATGGACAGTATTTGGGAGTATAATGGACAGTATAGTGGACAATATTTGTTAATATAGTGGACAATATCTGGTAGTTTAATGGACAGTATTTGGGAGTATAATGGACAGTATAGTGGACAATATTTGTTAATATAGTGGACAATATCTGGTAGTATAATGGACAGTATTTGCTAGTATAATGGACAGTATAGTGGACAATGTTTGTTAATATAGTGGACAATATCTGGTAGTTTAATGGACAGTATTTGGGAGTATAATGGACAGTATAGTGGACAATGTTTGTTAATATAGTGGACAATATCTGGTAGTTTAATGGACAGTATTTGGGAGTATAATGGACAGTATAGTGGACAATGTTTGTTAATATAGTGGAAAATATCTGGTAGTTTAATGGACAGTATTTGGGAGTATAATGGACAGTATAGTGGACAATATTTGTTAATATAGTGGACAATATCTGGTAGTATAATGGACAGTATTTGCTAGTATAATGGACAGTATAGTGGACAATATTTGTTAATATAGTGGACAATATCTGGTAGTATAATTGACAGTATTTGGTAGTATAATGGACAGTATAGTGGACAATATTTGTTAATATAGTGGACAATATCTGGTAGTATAATGGACAGTATTTGCTAGTATAATGGACAGTATAGTGGACAATGTTTGTTAATATAGTGGACAATATCTGGTAGTATAATGGACAGTATTTGGGAGTATAATGGATAGTATAGTGGACAATATTTGTTAATATAGTGGACAATATCAGGTAGTATAATGGTCAGTATTTGGGAGTATAATGGACAGAATAGTGGACAATATTTCTTAATATAGTGGACAATATTTGGTTGTATAATTGACAGTATAGTAGAAAATATTTGGTAGTATAATGGACAGTATTTGGTAGTATGATGGACAGTATAGTGGACAATATTTGTTAATATCGTGGACAATACCTGGTTGTATAATGGACAGTATTTGGTAGTATTATGGACAGTATAGTGGACAATATTTGTTAATATAGTTGAAATTACTTGGTGGTATAATGGACAGTATTTGGGAGTATAATTGACAGTATAGTGGACAATACTTGTTAATATAGTGGACAATATCTGGTAGTATAATGGACAGTATTTGGGAGTATAATGGACAGTATAGTGGACAATATTTCTTAATATAGTGGACAATATTTGGTTGTATAATTGTCAGTATAGTGGACAATATTTGGTAGTATAATGGACAGTATTTGGTAGTATAATGGACAGTATAGTTGACAATATTTTTTAAAATAGTTGACAATATCTGGTTGTATAATTCACAGTATTTGGTAGTAAAATGGACAGTATAGTGGTCAATATTTGTTAATATAGTGGACAATATCTGATAGCATAATGGACAGTATTTGGTAGTATAATGGACAGTATAGTGGACAATATTTGTTAATATAGTGGACAATATCTGGTAGTATAATTGACAGTATTTGGTAGTATAATGGACAGTATAGTGGACAATATTTGTTAATATAGTGGACAATATCCGGTGTATAATGGACAGTATTTGGTAGTATAATGGACAGTATAGTGGACAATATTTGTTAATATAGTGGACAATATCTGGTAGTATAATTGACAGTATTTGGTAGTATAATGGACAGTATAGTGGACAATATTTGTTAATATAGTGGACAATATTTGTTCGTATATTGGACAGTATTTGGTAGTATAATGGACAGTATAGTGGACAATATTTGTTAATATAGTAGACAATATCTGGTTGTACAATTGACAGTATTTGGTAGTATCATGGACAGTATAGTGGACAATATTTGTTAATATAGTGGACAATATCTGGTAGTATAATGGACAGTATTTGGTAGTATAATGGACAGTATAGTGGACAATATTTGTTAATATAGTGGACAATATCTGGTAGTATAATGGACAGTATTTTGTAGTATAATTGACAGTATAGTGGACAATATTTGTTAAAATAGTAGACAATATTTGTTCGTATATTGGACAGTATTTGGTAGTATATTGGACAGTATAGTAGACAATATTTGTTAATATAGTGGACAATATCTGGTAGTATATTTGACAGTATTTGGTAGTATAATGGACAGTATAGTGGACAATATTTGTTAATATAGTGGACAATATCTGGTAGTATAATTGACAGTATTTGGGAGTATAATGGACAGTATAGTGGACAATATTTGTTAATATAGTGGACAATATCTGGTAGTATAATGGACAGTATTTGGTAGTATAATGGACTGTGTAGTGGACAATATTTGTTAATATAGTGGACAATATCTGGTAGATTAATGGACAGTATTTGGGAGTATAATGGACAGTATAGACGACAATATTTGTTAATATAGTGGACAATATCTGGTAGTATAATTGACAGTATTTGCTAGTATAATGGACAGTGTAGAGGACAATATTTGTTAATATAGTGGACAATATCTGGTAGTATAATTGACAGTATTTGCTAGTATAATGGACAGTATAGTGGACAATATTTGTTAATATAGTGGACAATATCTGGTAGTATAATGGACAGTATTTGCTAGTATAATGGACAGTATAGTGAACAATATTTGTTAATATAGTGGACAATATCTGGTAGTATAATTGACAGTGTTTGGTAGTATAATGGACAGTATAGTGGACAATATTTGTTAATATAGTGGACAATATCTGGTAGTATAATGGACAGTATTTGCTAGTATAATTGACAGTATAGAGGACAATATTTGTTAATATAGTGGACAATATCTGGTAGTATAATTGACAGTATTTGCTAGTATAATGGACAGTATAGTGGACAATATTTGTTAATATAGTGGACAATATCTGGTAGTATAATTGACAGTATTTGCTAGTATAATGGACAGTATAGTGGACAATATTTGTTAATATAGTGGACAATATCTGGTAGTATAATTGACAGTATTTGCTAGTATAATGGACAGTATAGTGGACAATATTTGTTAATATAGTGGACAATATCTGGTAGTATAATTGACAGTATTTGCTAGTATAATGGACAGTATAGAGGACAATATTTGTTAATATAGTGGACAATATCTGGTAGTATAATTGACAGTGTTTGGGAGTATAATGGACAGTATAGTGGACAATATTTGTTAATATAGTGGACAATATCTGGTAGTATAATGGACAGTATTTGGTAGTATAATGGACAGTATAGTGGACAATATTTGTTAATATAGTGGACAATATCTGGTAGATTAATGGACAGTATTTGGGAGTATAATGGACAGTATAGAGGACAATATTTGTTAATATAGTGAACAATATCTGGTAGTATAATTGACAGTATTTGCTAGTATAATGGACAGTATAGTGGACAATATTTGTTAATATAGTGGAAAATATCTGATAGCATAATGGACAGTATTTGGGAGTATAATGGAAAGTATAGTGGACAATATTTGTTAATATAGTGGACAATATCTGGTAGTATAATGGACAGTATTTGGTAGTATAATGGACAGTATAGTGGACAATATTTGTTAATATAGTGGACAATATCTGGTAGATTAATGGACAGTATTTGGGAGTATAATGGACAGTATAGACGACAATATTTGTTAATATAGTGGACAATATCTGGTAGTATAATTGACAGTATTTGCTAGTATAATGGACAGTGTAGAGGACAATATTTGTTAATATAGTGGACAATATCTGGTAGTATAATTGACAGTATTTGCTAGTATAATGGACAGTATAGACAACAATATTTGTTAATATAGTGGACAATATCTGGTAGTATAATGGACAGTATTTGCTAGTATAATGGACAGTATAGTGAACAATATTTGTTAATATAGTGGACAATATCTGGTAGTATAATTGACAGTGTTTGGTAGTATAATGGACAGTATAGTGGACAATATTTTTTAATATAGTGGACAATATCTGGTAGTATAATTGACAGTATTTGCTAGTATAATGGACAGTATAGAGGACAATATTTGTTAATATAGTGGACAATATCTGGTAGTATAATTGACAGTATTTGCTAGTATAATGGACAGTATAGTGGACAATATTTGTTAATATAGTGGACAATATCTGGTAGTATAATTGACAGTATTTGGTAGTATAATGGACAGTATAGTGGACAATATTTGTTAATATAGTGGACAATATCTGGTAGTATAATTGACAGTATTTGCTAGTATAATGGACAGTATAGTGGACAATATTTGTTAATATAGTGGACAATATCTGGTAGTATAATTGACAGTATTTGGTAGTATAATGGACAGTATAGTGGACAATATTTGTTAATATAGTGGACAATATCTGGTAGTATAATTGACAGTATTTGGGAGTATAATGGACAGTATAGTGGACAATATTTGTTAATATAGTGGACAATATCTGGTAGTATAATGGACAGTATTTGGTAGTATAATGGACAGTATAGTGGACAATATTTGTTAATATAGTGGACAATATCTGGTAGATTAATGGACAGTATTTGGGAGTATAATGGACAGTAGAGAGGACAATATTTGTTAATATAGTGGACAATATCTGGTAGTATAATTGATAGTATTTGCTAGTATAATGGACAGTATAGTGGACAATATTAGTTAATATAGTGGAAAATATCTGATAGCATAATGGACAGTATTTGGGAGTATAATGGAAAGTATAGTGGACAATATTTGTTAATATAGTGGACAATATCTGGTTGTATAATGGACAGTATTTGGTAGTATAATGGACAGTATAGTGGACAATATTTGTTAATATAGTGGACAATATCTGGTAGTTTAATGGACAGTATTTGGGAGTATAATGGACAGTATAGACGACAATATTTGTTAATATAGTGGACAATATCTGGTAGTATAATTGACAGTATTTGCTAGTATAATGGACAGTATAGAGGACAATATTTGTTAATATAGTGGACAATATCTGGTAGTTTAATGGACAGTATTTGGTAGTATAATGGACAGTATAGTGGACAATATTTGTTAATATAGTGGACAATATCTGGTAGATTAATGGACAGTATTTGGTAGTATAATGGACAGTATAGAGGACAATATTTGTTAATATAGTGGACAATATCTGGTAGTATAATTGACAGTATTTGCTAGTATAATGGACAGTATAGAGGACAATATTTGTTAATATAGTGGACAATATCTGGTAGTTTAATGGACAGTATTTGGTAGTATAATGGACAGTATAGTGGACAATATTTGTTAATATAGTGGACAATATCTGGTAGATTAATGGACAGTATTTGGTAGTATAATGGACAGTATAGAGGACAATATTTGTTAATATAGTGGACAATATCTGGTAGTATAATTGACAGTATTTGCTAGTATAATGGACAGTGTAGTGGACAATATTTGTTAATATAGTGGACAATATCTGGTAGTATAATGGACAGTATTTGGGAGTATAATGGACAGTATAGTGGACAATATTTGTTAATATAGTGGACAATATCTGGTAGTATAATGGACAGTATTTGCTAGTATAATGGACAGTATAGTGGACAATATTTGTTAATATAGTGGACAATATCTGGTAGTATAATTGACAGTATTTGCTAGTATAATGGACAGTATAGTGGACAATATTTGTTAATATAGTGGACAATATCTGGTAGTATAATTGACAGTATTTGCTAGTATAATGGACAGTATAGAGGACAATATTTGTTAATATAGTGGACAATATCTGGTAGTATAATTGACAGTATTTGCTAGTATAATGGACAGTATAGTGGACAATATTTGTTAATATAGTGAACAATATCTGGTAGTATAATTGACAGTATTTGCTAGTATAATGGACAGTATAGAGGACAATATTTGTAAATATAGTGGACAATATCTGGTAGTATAATTGACAGTATTTGGGAGTATAATGGACAGTATAGTGGACAATATTTGTTAATATAGTGGACAATATCTGGTAGTATAATGGACAGTAATTGGTAGTATAATGGACAGTATAGTGGACAATATTTGTTAATATAGTGGACAATATCTGGTAGATTAATGGACAGTATTTGGGAGTATAATGGACAGTATAGAGGACAATATTTGTTAATATAGTGGACAATATCTGGTAGTATAATTGACAGTATTTGCTCGTATAATGGACAGTATAGAGGACAATATTTGTTAATATAGTGGACAATATCTGGTAGTATAATGGACAGTATTTGGGAGTATAATGGACAGTATAGTGGACAATATTTGTTAATATAGTGGACAATATCTGGTAGTATAATGGACAGTATTTGCTAGTACAATGGACAGTATAGTGGACAATATTTGTTAATATAGTGGACAATATCTGGTAGTATAATTGACAGTATTTGCTAGTATAATGGACAGTATAGTGGACAATATTTGTTAATATAGTGGACAATATCTGGTAGTATAATTGACAGTATTTGCTAGTATAATGGACAGTATAGAGGACAATATTTGTTAATATAGTGGACAATATCTGGTAGTATAATTGACAGTATTTTCTAGTATAATGGACAGTATAGTGGACAATATTTGTTAATATAGTGGACAATATCTGGTAGTATAGTGGACAGTATTTGCTAGTATCATGGACAATATAGTGGACAATGTTTGTTAATATAGTGGACAATATCTGGTAGTATAATCGACAGTATTTGCTAGTATCATGGACAGGATAGTGGACAATGTTTGTTAATATAGTGGACAATATCTGGTAGTATAATCGACAGTATTTGTTAGTATCATGGACAGGATAGTGGACAATGTTTGTTAATATAGTGGACAATATCTGGTAGTATAATGGACAGTATTTGCAAGTATAATGGACAGTATAGTGGACAATGTTTGTTAATATAGTGGACAATATCTGGTATTATAATGGACAGTATTTGGTAGTATAATGGACAGTATAGTGGACAATATTTGTTAATATAGTGGACAATATCTGGTAGATTAATGGACAGTATTTGGGAGTATAATGGACAGTATAATATTTGTTAATATAGTGGACAATATCTGGTAGTATAATTGACAGTATTTGCTAGTATAATGGACAGTATAGAGGACAATATTTGTTAATATAGTGGACAATATCTGGTAGTATAATGGACAGTATTTGGTAGTATAATGGACAGTATAGAGGACAATATTTGTTAATATAGTGGACAATATCTGGTAGTATAATTGACAGTATTTGCTAGTATAATGGACAGTATAGAGGACAATATTTGTTAATATAGTGGACAATATCTGGTAGTATAATTGACAGTATTTGGGAGTATAATGGACAGTATAGTGGACAATATTTGTTAATATAGTGGACAATATCTGGTAGTATAATGGACAGTATTTGGTAGTATAATGGACAGTATAGTGGACAATATTTGTTAATATAGTGTACAATATCTGGTAGATTAATGGACAGTATTTGGGAGTATAATGGACAGTATAATATTTGTTAATATAGTGGACAATATCTGGTAGTATAATTGACAGTATTTGCTAGTATAATGGACAGTATAGAGGACAATATTTGTTAATATAGTGGACAATATCTGGTAGTATAATGGACAGTATTTGGGAGTATAATGGACAGTATAGTGGACAATATTTGTTAATATAGTGGACAATATCTGGTAGTATAATGGACAGTATTTGCTAGTATAATGGACAGTATAGAGGACAATATTTGTTAATATAGTGGACAATATCTGGTAGTATAATTGACAGTATTTGGGAGTATAATGGACAGTATAGTGGACAATATTTGTTAATATAGTGGACAATATCTGGTAGTATAATTGACAGTATTTGCTAGTATAATGGACAGTTTAGAGGACAATATTTGTTAATATAGTGGACAATATCTGGTAGTATAATTGACAGTATTTGCTAGTATAATGGACAGTATAGAGGACAATATTTGTTAATATAGTGGACAATATCTGGTAGTATAATTGACAGTATTTGGGAGTATAATTGACAGTATAGTGGACAATATTTGTTAATATAGTGGACAATATCTGGTAGTATAATGGACAGTATTTGGTAGTATAATGGACAGTATAGTGGACAATATTTGTTAATATAGTGGACAATATCTGGTAGATTAATGGACAGTATTTGGGAGTATAATGGACAGTATAGTGGACAATATTTGTTAATATAGTGGACAATATCTGGTAGTATAATTGACAGTATTTGCTAGTATAATGGACAGTATAGAGGACAATATTTGTTAATATAGTGGACAATATCTGGTAGTATAATTGACAGTATTTGCTAGTATAATGGACAGTATAGAGGACAATATTTGTTAATATAGTGGACAATATCTGGTAGTATAATTGACAGTATTTGCTAGTATAATGGACAGTATAGTGGACAATATTTGTTAATATAGTGGACAATATCTGGTAGTATAATTGACAGTATTTGCTAGTATAATGGACAGTATAGAGGACAATATTTGTTAATATAGTGGACAATATCTGGTAGTATAATTGACAGTATTTGCTAGTATAATGGACAGTATAGAGGACAATATTTGTTAATACAGTGGACAATATCTGGTAGTATAATTGACAGTATTTGCTAGTATAATGGACAGTATAGAGGACAATATTTGTTAATATAGTGGGCAATATCTGGTAGTATAATTGACAGTATTTGGGAGTATAATGGACAGTATAGTGGACAATATTTGTTAATATAGTGGACAATATCTGGTAGTATAATGGACAGTATTTGGTAGTATAATGGACAGTATAGTGGACAATATTTGTTAATATAGTGGACAATATCTGGTAGATTAATGGACAGTATTTGGGAGTATAATGGACAGTATAATATTTGTTAATATAGTGGACAATATCTGGTAGTATAATTGACAGTATTTGCTAGTATAATGGACAGTATAGAGGACAATATTTGTTAATATAGTGGACAATATCTGGTAGTATAATGGACAGTATTTGGGAGTATAATGGACAGTATAGTGGACAATATTTGTTAATATAGTGGACAATATCTGGTAGTATAATGGACAGTATTTGCTAGTATAATGGACAGTATAGAGGACAATATTTGTTAATATAGTGGACAATATCTGGTAGTATAATTGACAGTATTTGCTAGTATAATGGACAGTATAGAGGACAATATTTGTTAATATAGTGGACAATATCTGGTAGTATAATTGACAGTATTTGCTAGTATAATGGACAGTATAGAGGACAATATTTGTTAATATAGTGGACAATATCTGGTAGTATAATTGACAGTATTTGGGAGTATAATGGACAGTATAGTGGACAATATTTGTTAATATAGTGGACAATATCTGGTAGTATAATGGACAGTATTTGGTAGTATAATGGACAGTATAGTGGACAATATTTGTTAATATAGTGGACAATATCTGGTAGATTAATGGACAGTATTTGGGAGTATAATGGACAGTATAATATTTGTTAATATAGTGGACAATATCTGGTAGTATAATTGACAGTATTTGCTAGTATAATGGACAGTATAGAGGACAATATTTGTTAATATAGTGGACAATATCTGGTAGTATAATGGACAGTATTTGGTAGTATAATGGACAGTATAGAGGACAATATTTGTTAATATAGTGGACAATATCTGGTAGTATAATTGACAGTATTTGCTAGTATAATGGACAGTATAGAGGACAATATTTGTTAATATAGTGGACAATATCTGGTAGTATAATTGACAGTATTTGGGAGTATAATGGACAGTATAGTGGACAATATTTGTTAATATAGTGGACAATATCTGGTAGTATAATGGACAGTATTTGGTAGTATAATGGACAGTATAGTGGACAATATTTGTTAATATAGTGGACAATATCTGGTAGATTAATGGACAGTATTTGGGAGTATAATGGACAGTATAATATTTGTTAATATAGTGGACAATATCTGGTAGTATAATTGACAGTATTTGCTAGTATAATGGACAGTATAGAGGACAATATTTGTTAATATAGTGGACAATATCTGGTAATATAATGGACAGTATTTGGGAGTATAATGGACAGTATAGTGGACAATATTTGTTAATATAATGGACAATATCTGGTAGTATAGTGGACAGTATTTGCTAGTATAATGGACAGTATAGAGGACAATATTTGTTAATATAGTGGACAATATCTGGTAGTATAATTGACAGTATTTGCTAGTATAATGGACAGTATAGAGGACAATATTTGTTAATATAGTGGACAATATCTGGTAGTATAATTGACAGTATTTGCTAGTATAATGGACAGTATAGTGGACAATATTTGTTAATATAGTGGACAATATCTGGTAGTATAATTGACAGTATTTGCTAGTATAATGGACAGTATAGAGGACAATATTTGTTAATATAGTGGACAATATCTGGTAGTATAATGGACAGTATTTGGGAGTATAATGGACAGTATAGTGGACAATATTTGTTAATATAGTGGACAATATCTGGTAGTATAATGGACAGTATTTGGTAGTATGATGGACAGTATAGTGGACAATATTTGTTAATATCGTGGACAATACCTGGTTGTATAATGGACAGTATTTGGTAGTATTATGGACAGTATAGTGGACAATATTTGTTAATATAGTTGAAATTACTTGGTGGTATAATGGACAGTATTTGGGAGTATAATTGACAGTATAGTGGACAATACTTGTTAATATAGTGGACAATATCTGGTAGTATAATGGACAGTATTTGGGAGTATAATGGACAGTATAGTGGACAATATTTGTTAATATAGTGGACAATATTTGGTTGTATAATTGTCAGTATAGTGGACAATATTTGGTAGTATAATGGACAGTATTTGGTAGTATAATGGACAGTATAGTTGACAATATTTTTTAATATAGTTGACAATATCTGGTTGTATAATTCACAGTATTTGGTAGTAAAATGGACAGTATAGTGGTCAATATTTGTTAATATAGTGGACAATATCTGATAGCATAATGGACAGTATTTGGTAGTATAATGGACAGTATAGTGGACAATATTTGTTAATATAGTGGACAATATCTGGTAGTATAATTGACAGTATTTGGTAGTATAATGGACAGTATAGTGGACAATATTTGTTAATATAGTGGACAATATCCGGTGTATAATGGACAGTATTTGGTAGTATAATGGACAGTATAGTGGACAATATTTGTTAATATAGTGGACAATATCTGGTAGTATAATGGACAGTATTTGGTAGTATAATGGACAGTATAGTGGACAATATTTGTTAATATAGTGGACAATATTTGTTCGTATATTGGACAGTATTTGGTAGTATAATGGACAGTATAGTGGACAATATTTGTTAATATAGTTGACAATATCTGGTAGTACAATTGACAGTATTTGGTAGTATAATGGACAGTATAGTGGACAATATTTGTTAATATAGTGGACAATATCTGGTAGTTTAATGGACAGTATTTGGGAGTATAATGGACAGTATAGTGGACAATATTTGTTAATATAGTGGACAATATCTGGTAGTATAATGGACAGTATTTGCTAATATAATGGACAGAATAGTGGACAATGTTTGTTAATATAGTGGACAATATCTGGTAGTTTAATGGACAGTATTTGGGAGTATAATGGACAGTATAGTGGACAATGTTTGTTAATATAGTGGACAATATCTGGTAGTTTAATGGACAGTATTTGGGAGTATAATGGACAGTATAGTGGACAATATTTGTTAATATAGTGGACAATATCTGGTAGTATAATGGACAGTATTTGCTAATATAATGGACAGTATAGTGGACAATGTTTGTTAATATAGTGGACAATATCTGGTAGTTTAATGGACAGTATTTGGGAGTATAATGGACAGTATAGTGGACAATGTTTGTTAATATAGTGGACAATATCTGGTAGTTTAATGGACAATATTTGGGAGTATAATGGACAGTATAGTGGACAATATTTGTTAATATAGTGGACAATATCAGGTAGTATAATGGTCAGTATTTGGGAGTATAATGGACAGTATAGTGGACAATATTTCTTAATATAGTGGACAATATTTGGTTGTATAATTGACAGTATAGTAGAAAATATTTGGTAGTATAATGGACAGTATTTGGTAGTATAATGGACAGTATAGTGGACAATATTTGTTAATATAGTGGACAATACCTGGTTGTATAATGGACAGTATTTGGTAGTATTATGGACAGTATAGTGGACAATATTTGTTAATATAGTTGAAATTACTTGGTGGTATAATGGACAGTATTTGGGAGTATAATTGACAGTATAGTGGACAATACTTGTTAATATAGTGGACAATATCTGGTAGTATAATGGACAGTATTTGGGAGTATAATGGACAGTATAGTGGACAATACTTGTTAATATAGTGGACAATATTTGGTTGTATAATTGTCAGTATAGTGGACAATATTTGGTAGTATAATGGACAGTATTTGGTAGTATAATGGACAGTATAGTTGACAATATTTTTTAATATAGTTGACAATATCTGGTTGTATAATTCACAGTATTTGGTAGTAAAATGGACAGTATAGTGGTCAATATTTGTTAATATAGTGGACAATATCTGATAGCATAATGGACAGTATTTGGTAGTATAATGGACAGTATAGTGGACAATATTTGTTAATATAGTGGACAATATCTGGTAGTATAATTGACAGTATTTGGTAGTATAATGGACAGTATAGTGGACAATATTTGTTAATATAGTGGACAATATCCGGTGTATAATGGACAGTATTTGGTAGTATAATGGACAGTATAGTGGACAATATTTGTTAATATAGTGGACAATATGTGGTAGTATAATGGACAGTATTTGGTAGTATAATGGACAGTATAGTGGACAATGTTTGTTAATATAGTGGACAATATCTGGTAGTTTAATGGACAGTATTTGGGAGTATAATGGACAGTATAGAGGACAATATTTGTTAATATAGTGGACAATATCTGGTAGTATAATGGGCAGTATTTGGGAGTATAATGGACAGTATAGAGGACAATATTTGTGAATATAGTGGACAATATCTGGTAGTATAATGGACAGTATATGGGAGTATAATGGACAGTATAGTGGACAATGTTTGTTAATATAGTGGACAATATCTGGTAGTTTAATGGACAATATTTGGGAGTATAATGGACAGTATAGTGGACAATATTTGTTAATATAGTGGACAATATCTGGTAGTTTAATGGACAATATTTGGGAGTATAATGGACAGTATAGTGGACAATATTTGTTAATATAGTGGACAATATCTGGTTGTATAATGGACAGTATTTTCTAGTATAATGGACAGTATAGTGGACAATGTTTGTTAATATAGTGGACAATATCTGGTAGTTTAATGGACAGTATTTGGGAGTATAATGGACAGTATAGTGGACAATGTTTGTTAATATAGTGGACAATATCTGGTAGTTTAATGGACAGTATTTGGGAGTATAATGGACAGTATAGTGGACAATATTTATTAATATAGTGGACAATATCTGGTAGTTTAATGGACAGTATTTGGGAGTATAATGGACAGTATAGTGGACAATATTTGTTAATATAGTGGACAATATCTGGTAGCAAAATGGACAGTATTTGCTAATATAATGGACAGTATAGTGGACAATGTTTGTTAATATAGTGGACAATATCTGGTAGTTTAATGGACAGTATTTGGGAGTATAATGGACAGTATAGTGGACAATGTTTGTTAATATAGTGGACAATATCTGGTAGTTTAATGGACAGTATTTGGGAGTATAATGGACAGTATATTGGACAATATTTGTTAATATAGTGGACAATATCTGGTAGTATAATGGACAGTATTTGCTAGTATAATGGACAGTATAGTGGACAATATTTGTTAATATAGTGGACAATATCTGCTAGTATAATTGACAGTATTTGTTAGTATAATGGACAGTATAGTGGACAATATTTGTTAATATAGTGGACAATATCTGGTAGTATAATGGACAGTATTTGCTAGTATAATGGACAGTATAGTGGACAATGTTTGTTAATATAGTGGACAATATCTGGTAGTATAATGGACAGTATTTGGGAGTATAATGGACAGTATAGTGGACAATATTTGTTAATATAGTGGACAATATCAGGTAGTATAATGGTCAGTATTTGGGAGTATAATGGACAGTATAGTGGACAATATTTCTTAATATAGTGGACAATATTTGGTTGTATAATTGACAGTATAGTAGAAAATATTTGGTAGTATAATGGACAGTATTTGGTAGTATAATGGACAGTATAGTGGACAATATTTGTTAATATAGTGGACAATACCTGGTTGTATAATGGACAGTATTTGGTAGTATTATGGACAGTATAGTGGACAATATTTGTTAATATAGTTGAAATTACTTGGTGGTATAATGGACAGTATTTGGGAGTATAATTGACAGTATAGTGGACAATACTTGTTAATATAGTGGACAATATCTGGTAGTATAATGGACAGTATTTGGGAGTATAATGGACAGTATAGTGGACAATACTTGTTAATATAGTGGACAATATTTGGTTGTATAATTGTCAGTATAGTGGACAATATTTGGTAGTATAATGGACAGTATTTGGTAGTATAATGGACAGTATAGTTGACAATATTTTTTAATATAGTTGACAATATCTGGTTGTATAATTCACAGTATTTGGTAGTAAAATGGACAGTATAGTGGTCAATATTTGTTAATATAGTGGACAATATCTGATAGCATAATGGACAGTATTTGGTAGTATAATGGACAGTATAGTGGACAATATTTGTTAATATAGTGGACAATATCTGGTAGTATAATTGACAGTATTTGGTAGTATAATGGACAGTATAGTGGACAATATTTGTTAATATAGTGGACAATATCCGGTGTATAATGGACAGTATTTGGTAGTATAATGGACAGTATAGTGGACAATATTTGTTAATATAGTGGACAATATGTGGTAGTATAATGGACAGTATTTGGTAGTATAATGGACAGTATAGTGGACAATGTTTGTTAATATAGTGGACAATATCTGGTAGTTTAATGGACAGTATTTGGGAGTATAATGGACAGTATAGAGGACAATATTTGTTAATATAGTGGACAATATCTGGTAGTATAATGGGCAGTATTTGGGAGTATAATGGACAGTATAGAGGACAATATTTGTGAATATAGTGGACAATATCTGGTAGTATAATGGACAGTATATGGGAGTATAATGGACAGTATAGTGGACAATGTTTGTTAATATAGTGGACAATATCTGGTAGTTTAATGGACAATATTTGGGAGTATAATGGACTGTATAGTGGACAATATTTGTTAATATAGTGGACAATATCTGGTTGTATAATGGACAGTATTTTCTAGTATAATGGACAGTATAGTGGACAATGTTTGTTAATATAGTGGACAATATCTGGTAGTTTAATGGACAGTATTTGGGAGTATAATGGACAGTATAGTGGACAATGTTTGTTAATATAGTGGACAATATCTGGTAGTTTAATGGACAGTATTTGGGAGTATAATGGACAGTATAGTGGACAATATTTATTAATATAGTGGACAATATCTGGTAGTTTAATGGACAGTATTTGGGAGTATAATGGACAGTATAGTGGACAATATTTGTTAATATAGTGGACAATATCTGGTAGCAAAATGGACAGTATTTGCTAATATAATGGACAGTATAGTGGACAATGTTTGTTAATATAGTGGACAATATCTGGTAGTTTAATGGACAGTATTTGGGAGTATAATGGACAGTATAGTGGACAATGTTTGTTAATATAGTGGACAATATCTGGTAGTTTAATGGACAGTATTTGGGAGTATAATGGACAGTATAGTGGACAATATTTGTTAATATAGTGGACAATATCTGGTAGTTTAATGGACAGTATTTGGGAGTATAATGGACAGTATAGTGGACAATATTTGTTAATATAGTGGACAATATCTGGTAGTATAATGGACAGTATTTGCTAGTATAATGGACAGTATAGTGGACAATGTTTGTTAATATAGTGGACAATATCTGGTAGTTTAATGGACAGTATTTGGGAGTATAATGGACAGTATAGTGGACAATGTTTGTTAATATAGTGGACAATATCTGGTAGTTTAATGGACAGTATTTGGGAGTATAATGGACAGTATAGTGGACAATGTTTGTTAATATAGTGGACAATATCTGGTAGTTTAATGGACAGTATTTGGGAGTATAATGGACAGTATAGTGGACAATATTTGTTAATATAGTGGACAATATCTGGTAGTATAATGGACAGTATTTGCTAGTATAATGGACAGTATAGTGGACAATATTTGTTAATATAGTGGACAATATCTGGTAGTATAATTGACAGTATTTGGTAGTATAATGGACAGTATAGTGGACAATATTTGTTAATATAGTGGACAATATCTGGTAGTATAATGGACAGTATTTGCTAGTATAATGGACAGTATAGTGGACAATGTTTGTTAATATAGTGGACAATATCTGGTAGTATAATGGACAGTATTTGGGAGTATAATGGATAGTATAGTGGACAATATTTGTTAATATAGTGGACAATATCAGGTAGTATAATGGTCAGTATTTGGGAGTATAATGGACAGAATAGTGGACAATATTTCTTAATATAGTGGACAATATTTGGTTGTATAATTGACAGTACAGTAGAAAATATTTGGTAGTATAATGGACAGTATTTGGTAGTATGATGGACAGTATAGTGGACAATATTTGTTAATATCGTGGACAATACCTGGTTGTATAATGGACAGTATTTGGTAGTATTATGGACAGTATAGTGGACAATATTTGTTAATATAGTTGAAATTACTTGGTGGTATAATGGACAGTATTTGGGAGTATAATTGACAGTATAGTGGACAATACTTGTTAATATAGTGGACAATATCTGGTAGTATAATGGACAGTATTTGGGAGTATAATGGACAGTATAGTGGACAATATTTCTTAATATAGTGGACAATATTTGGTTGTATAATTGTCAGTATAGTGGACAATATTTGGTAGTATAATGGACAGTATTTGGTAGTATAATGGACAGTATAGTTGACAATATTTTTTAAAATAGTTGACAATATCTGGTTGTATAATTCACAGTATTTGGTAGTAAAATGGACAGTATAGTGGTCAATATTTGTTAATATAGTGGACAATATCTGATAGCATAATGGACAGTATTTGGTAGTATAATGGACAGTATAGTGGACAATATTTGTTAATATAGTGGACAATATCCGGTGTATAATGGACAGTATTTGGTAGTATAATGGACAGTATAGTGGACAATATTTGTTAATATAGTGGACAATATCTGGTAGTATAATGGACAGTATTTGGTAGTATAATGGACAGTATAGTGGACAATATTTGTTAATATAGTGGACAATATTTGTTCGTATATTGGACAGTATTTGGTAGTATAATGGACAGTATAGTGGACAATATTTGTTAATATAGTGGACAATATCTGGTTGTACAATTGACAGTATTTGGTAGTATAATGGACAGTATAGTGGACAATATTTGTTAATATAGTGGACAATATCTGGTAGTATAATGGACAGTATTTGGTAGTATAATGGACAGTATAGTGGACAATATTTGTTAATATAGTGGACAATATCTGGTAGTATAATGGACAGTATTTTGTAGTATAATTGACAGTATAGTGGACAATATTTGTTAAAATAGTAGACAATATTTGTTCGTATATTGGACAGTATTTGGTAGTATATTGGACAGTATAGTAGACAATATTTGTTAATATAGTGGACAATATCTGGTAGTATATTTGACAGTATTTGGTAGTATAATGGACAGTATAGTGGACAATATTTGTTAATATAGTGGACAATATCTGGTAGTATAATTGACAGTATTTGGGAGTATAATGGACAGTATAGTGGACAATATTTGTTAATATAGTGGACAATATCTGGTAGTATAATGGACAGTATTTGGTAGTATAATGGACTGTATAGTGGACAATATTTGTTAATATAGTGGACAATATCTGGTAGATTAATGGACAGTATTTGGGAGTATAATGGACAGTATAGACGACAATATTTGTTAATATAGTGGACAATATCTGGTAGTATAATTGACAGTATTTGCTAGTATAATGGACAGTGTAGAGGACAATATTTGTTAATATAGTGGACAATATCTGGTAGTATAATTGACAGTATTTGCTAGTATAATGGACAGTATAGTGGACAATATTTGTTAATATAGTGGACAATATCTGGTAGTATAATGGACAGTATTTGCTAGTATAATGGACAGTATAGTGAACAATATTTGTTAATATAGTGGACAATATCTGGTAGTATAATTGACAGTGTTTGGTAGTATAATGGACAGTATAGTGGACAATATTTGTTAATATAGTGGACAATATCTGGTAGTATAATGGACAGTATTTGCTAGTATAATTGACAGTATAGAGGATAATATTTGTTAATATAGTGGACAATATCTGGTAGTATAATTGACAGTATTTGCTAGTATAATGGACAGTATAGTGGACAATATTTGTTAATATAGTGGACAATATCTGGTAGTATAATGGACAGTATTTGGTAGTATAATGGACAGTATAGTGGACAATACTTGTTAATATAGTGGACAATATCTGGTAGTATAATGGACAGTATTTGGGAGTATAATGGACAGTATAGTGGACAATACTTGTTAATATAGTGGACAATATTTGGTTGTATAATTGTCAGTATAGTGGACAATATTTGGTAGTATAATGGACAGTATTTGGTAGTATAATGGACAGTATAGTTGACAATATTTTTTAATATAGTTGACAATATCTGGTTGTATAATTCACAGTATTTGGTAGTAAAATGGACAGTATAGTGGTCAATATTTGTTAATATAGTGGACAATATCTGATAGCATAATGGACAGTATTTGGTAGTATAATGGACAGTATAGTGGACAATATTTGTTAATATAGTGGACAATATCTGGTAGTATAATTGACAGTATTTGGTAGTATAATGGACAGTATAGTGGACAATATTTGTTAATATAGTGGACAATATCCGGTGTATAATGGACAGTATTTGGTAGTATAATGGACAGTATAGTGGACAATATTTGTTAATATAGTGGACAATATGTGGTAGTATAATGGACAGTATTTGGTAGTATAATGGACAGTATAGTGGACAATGTTTGTTAATATAGTGGACAATATCTGGTAGTTTAATGGACAGTATTTGGGAGTATAATGGACAGTAGAGAGGACAATATTTGTTAATATAGTGGACAATATCTGGTAGTATAATGGGCAGTATTTGGGAGTATAATGGACAGTATAGAGGACAATATTTGTGAATATAGTGGACAATATCTGGTAGTATAATGGACAGTATATGGGAGTATAATGGACAGTATAGTGGACAATGTTTGTTAATATAGTGGACAATATCTGGTAGTTTAATGGACAATATTTGGGAGTATAATGGACAGTATAGTGGACAATATTTGTTAATATAGTGGACAATATCTGGTAGTTTAATGGACAATATTTGGGAGTATAATGGACAGTATAGTGGACAATATTTGTTAATATAGTGGACAATATCTGGTTGTATAATGGACAGTATTTTCTAGTATAATGGACAGTATAGTGGACAATGTTTGTTAATATAGTGGACAATATCTGGTAGTTTAATGGACAGTATTTGGGAGTATAATGGACAGTATAGTGGACAATGTTTGTTAATATAGTGGACAATATCTGGTAGTTTAATGGCCAGTATTTGGGAGTATAATGGACAGTATAGTGGACAATATTTATTAATATAGTGGACAATATCTGGTAGTTTAATGGACAGTATTTGGGAGTATAATGGACAGTATAGTGGACAATATTTGTTAATATAGTGGACAATATCTGGTAGCAAAATGGACAGTATTTGCTAATATAATGGACAGTATAGTGGACAATGTTTGTTAATATAGTGGACAATATCTGGTAGTTTAATGGACAGTATTTGGGAGTATAATGGACAGTATAGTGGACAATGTTTGTTAATATAGTGGACAATATCTGGTAGTTTAATGGACAGTATTTGGGAGTATAATGGACAGTATAGTGGACAATATTTGTTAATATAGTGGACAATATCTGGTAGTTTAATGGACAGTATTTGGGAGTATAATGGACAGTATAGTGGACAATATTTGTTAATATAGTGGACAATATCTGGTAGTATAATGGACAGTATTTGCTAGTATAATGGACAGTATAGTGGACAATGTTTGTTAATATAGTGGACAATATCTGGTAGTTTAATGGACAGTATTTGGGAGTATAATGGACAGTATAGTGGACAATGTTTGTTAATATAGTGGACAATATCTGGTAGTTTAATGGACAGTATTTGGGAGTATAATGGACAGTATAGTGGACAATGTTTGTTAATATAGTGGACAATATCTGGTAGTTTAATGGACAGTATTTGGGAGTATAATGGACAGTATAGTGGACAATATTTGTTAATATAGTGGACAATATCTGGTAGTATAATGGACAGTATTTGCTAGTATAATGGACAGTATAGTGGACAATATTTGTTAATATAGTGGACAATATCTGGTAGTATAATTGACAGTATTTGGTAGTATAATGGACAGTATAGTGGACAATATTTGTTAATATAGTGTACAATATCTGGTAGTATAGTGGACAGTATTTGCTAGTATAATGGACAGTATAGTGGACAATGTTTGTTAATATAGTGGACAATATCTGGTAGTATAATGGACAGTATTTGGGAGTATAATGGATAGTATAGTGGACAATATTTGTTAATATAGTGGACAATATCAGGTAGTATAATGGTCAGTATTTGGGAGTATAATGGACAGAATAGTGGACAATATTTCTTAATATAGTGGACAATATTTGGTTGTATAATTGACAGTACAGTAGAAAATATTTGGTAGTATAATGGACAGTATTTGGTAGTATGATGGACAGTATAGTGGACAATATTTGTTAATATCGTGGACAATACCTGGTTGTATAATGGACAGTATTTGGTAGTATTATGGACAGTATAGTGGACAATATTTGTTAATATAGTTGAAATTACTTGGTGGTATAATGGACAGTATTTGGGAGTATAATTGACAGTATAGTGGACAATACTTGTTAATATAGTGGACAATATCTGGTAGTATAATGGACAGTATTTGGGAGTATAATGGACAGTATAGTGGACAATATTTCTTAATATAGTGGACAATATTTGGTTGTATAATTGTCAGTATAGTGGACAATATTTGGTAGTATAATGGACAGTATTTGGTAGTATAATGGACAGTATAGTTGACAATATTTTTTAAAATAGTTGACAATATCTGGTTGTATAATTCACAGTATTTGGTAGTAAAATGGACAGTATAGTGGTCAATATTTGTTAATATAGTGGACAATATCTGATAGCATAATGGACAGTATTTGGTAGTATAATGGACAGTATAGTGGACAATATTTGTTAATATAGTGGACAATATCCGGTGTATAATGGACAGTATTTGGTAGTATAATGGACAGTATAGTGGACAATATTTGTTAATATAGTGGACAATATCTGGTAGTATAATGGACAGTATTTGGTAGTATAATGGACAGTATAGTGGACAATATTTGTTAATATAGTGGACAATATTTGTTCGTATATTGGACAGTATTTGGTAGTATAATGGACAGTATAGTGGACAATATTTGTTAATATAGTGGACAATATCTGGTTGTACAATTGACAGTATTTGGTAGTATAATGGACAGTATAGTGGACAATATTTGTTAATATAGTGGACAATATCTGGTAGTATAATGGACAGTATTTGGTAGTATAATGGACAGTATAGTGGACAATATTTGTTAATATAGTGGACAATATCTGGTAGTATAATGGACAGTATTTTGTAGTATAATTGACAGTATAGTGGACAATATTTGTTAAAATAGTAGACAATATTTGTTCGTATATTGGACAGTATTTGGTAGTATATTGGACAGTATAGTAGACAATATTTGTTAATATAGTGGACAATATCTGGTAGTATATTTGACAGTATTTGGTAGTATAATGGACAGTATAGTGGACAATATTTGTTAATATAGTGGACAATATCTGGTAGTATAATTGACAGTATTTGGGAGTATAATGGACAGTATAGTGGACAATATTTGTTAATATAGTGGACAATATGTGGTAGTATAATGGACAGTATTTGGTAGTATAATGGACAGTATAGTGGACAATGTTTGTTAATATAGTGGACAATATCTGGTAGTTTAATGGACAGTATTTGGGAGTATAATGGACAGTATAGAGGACAATATTTGTTAATATAGTGGACAATATCTGGTAGTATAATGGGCAGTATTTGGGAGTATAATGGACAGTATAGAGGACAATATTTGTGAATATAGTGGACAATATCTGGTAGTATAATGGACAGTATATGGGAGTATAATGGACAGTATAGTGGACAATGTTTGTTAATATAGTGGACAATATCTGGTAGTTTAATGGACAATATTTGGGAGTATAATGGACAGTATAGTGGACAATATTTGTTAATATAGTGGACAATATCTGGTAGTTTAATGGACAATATTTGGGAGTATAATGGACTGTATAGTGGACAATATTTGTTAATATAGTGGACAATATCTGGTTGTATAATGGACAGTATTTTCTAGTATAATGGACAGTATAGTGGACAATGTTTGTTAATATAGTGGACAATATCTGGTAGTTTAATGGACAGTATTTGGGAGTATAATGGACAGTATAGTGGACAATGTTTGTTAATATAGTGGACAATATCTGGTAGTTTAATGGACAGTATTTGGGAGTATAATGGACAGTATAGTGGACAATATTTATTAATATAGTGGACAATATCTGGTAGTTTAATGGACAGTATTTGGGAGTATAATGGACAGTATAGTGGACAATATTTGTTAATATAGTGGACAATATCTGGTAGCAAAATGGACAGTATTTGCTAATATAATGGACAGTATAGTGGACAATGTTTGTTAATATAGTGGACAATATCTGGTAGTTTAATGGACATTATTTGGGAGTATAATGGACAGTATAGTGGACAATGTTTGTTAATATAGTGGACAATATCTGGTAGTTTAATGGACAGTATTTGGGAGTATAATGGACAGTATAGTGGACAATATTTGTTAATATAGTGGACAATATCTGGTAGTTTAATGGACAGTATTTGGGAGTATAATGGACAGTATAGTGGACAATATTTGTTAATATAGTGGACAATATCTGGTAGTATAATGGACAGTATTTGCTAGTATAATGGACAGTATAGTGGACAATGTTTGTTAATATAGTGGACAATATCTGGTAGTTTAATGGACAGTATTTGGGAGTATAATGGACAGTATAGTGGACAATGTTTGTTAATATAGTGGACAATATCTGGTAGTTTAATGGACAGTATTTGGGAGTATAATGGACAGTATAGTGGACAATGTTTGTTAATATAGTGGACAATATCTGGTAGTTTAATGGACAGTATTTGGGAGTATAATGGACAGTATAGTGGACAATATTTGTTAATATAGTGGACAATATCTGGTAGTATAATGGACAGTATTTGCTAGTATAATGGACAGTATAGTGGACAATATTTGTTAATATAGTGGACAATATCTGGTAGTATAATTGACAGTATTTGGTAGTATAATGGACAGTATAGTGGACAATATTTGTTAATATAGTGGACAATATCTGGTAGTATAATGGACAGTATTTGCTAGTATAATGGACAGTATAGTGGACAATGTTTGTTAATATAGTGGACAATATCTGGTAGTATAATGGACAGTATTTGGGAGTATAATGGATAGTATAGTGGACAATATTTGTTAATATAGTGGACAATATCAGGTAGTATAATGGTCAGTATTTGGGAGTATAATGGACAGAATAGTGGACAATATTTCTTAATATAGTGGACAATATTTGGTTGTATAATTGACAGTACAGTAGAAAATATTTGGTAGTATAATGGACAGTATTTGGTAGTATGATGGACAGTATAGTGGACAATATTTGTTAATATCGTGGACAATACCTGGTTGTATAATGGACAGTATTTGGTAGTATTATGGACAGTATAGTGGACAATATTTGTTAATATAGTTGAAATTACTTGGTGGTATAATGGACAGTATTTGGGAGTATAATTGACAGTATAGTGGACAATACTTGTTAATATAGTGGACAATATCTGGTAGTATAATGGACAGTATTTGGGAGTATAATGGACAGTATAGTGGACAATATTTCTTAATATAGTGGACAATATTTGGTTGTATAATTGTCAGTATAGTGGACAATATTTGGTAGTATAATGGACAGTATTTGGTAGTATAATGGACAGTATAGTTGACAATATTTTTTAAAATAGTTGACAATATCTGGTTGTATAATTCACAGTATTTGGTAGTAAAATGGACAGTATAGTGGTCAATATTTGTTAATATAGTGGACAATATCTGATAGCATAATGGACAGTATTTGGTAGTATAATGGACAGTATAGTGGACAATATTTGTTAATATAGTGGACAATATCCGGTGTATAATGGACAGTATTTGGTAGTATAATGGACAGTATAGTGGACAATATTTGTTAATATAGTGGACAATATCTGGTAGTATAATGGACAGTATTTGGTAGTATAATGGACAGTATAGTGGACAATATTTGTTAATATAGTGGACAATATTTGTTCGTATATTGGACAGTATTTGGTAGTATAATGGACAGTATAGTGGACAATATTTGTTAATATAGTGGACAATATCTGGTTGTACAATTGACAGTATTTGGTAGTATAATGGACAGTATAGTGGACAATATTTGTTAATATAGTGGACAATATCTGGTAGTATAATGGACAGTATTTGGTAGTATAATGGACAGTATAGTGGACAATATTTGTTAATATAGTGGACAATATCTGGTAGTATAATGGACAGTATTTTGTAGTATAATTGACAGTATAGTGGACAATATTTGTTAAAATAGTAGACAATATTTGTTCGTATATTGGACAGTATTTGGTAGTATATTGGACAGTATAGTAGACAATATTTGTTAATATAGTGGACAATATCTGGTAGTATATTTGACAGTATTTGGTAGTATAATGGACAGTATAGTGGACAATATTTGTTAATATAGTGGACAATATCTGGTAGTATAATTGACAGTATTTGGGAGTATAATGGACAGTATAGTGGACAATATTTGTTAATATAGTGGACAATATCTGGTAGTATAATGGACAGTATTTGGTAGTATAATGGACTGTATAGTGGACAATATTTGTTAATATAGTGGACAATATCTGGTAGATTAATGGACAGTATTTGGGAGTATAATGGACAGTATAGACGACAATATTTGTTAATATAGTGGACAATATCTGGTAGTATAATTGACAGTATTTGCTAGTATAATGGACAGTGTAGAGGACAATATTTGTTAATATAGTGGACAATATCTGGTAGTATAATTGACAGTATTTGCTAGTATAATGGACAGTATAGTGGACAATATTTGTTAATATAGTGGACAATATCTGGTAGTATAATGGACAGTATTTGCTAGTATAATGGACAGTATAGTGAACAATATTTGTTAATATAGTGGACAATATCTGGTAGTATAATTGACAGTGTTTGGTAGTATAATGGACAGTATAGTGGACAATATTTGTTAATATAGTGGACAATATCTGGTAGTATAATGGACAGTATTTGCTAGTATAATTGACAGTATAGAGGATAATATTTGTTAATATAGTGGACAATATCTGGTAGTATAATTGACAGTATTTGCTAGTATAATGGACAGTATAGTGGACAATATTTGTTAATATAGTGGACAATATCTGGTAGTATAATGGACAGTATTTGGTAGTATAATGGACAGTATAGTGGACAATACTTGTTAATATAGTGGACAATATCTGGTAGTATAATGGACAGTATTTGGGAGTATAATGGACAGTATAGTGGACAATACTTGTTAATATAGTGGACAATATTTGGTTGTATAATTGTCAGTATAGTGGACAATATTTGGTAGTATAATGGACAGTATTTGGTAGTATAATGGACAGTATAGTTGACAATATTTTTTAATATAGTTGACAATATCTGGTTGTATAATTCACAGTATTTGGTAGTAAAATGGACAGTATAGTGGTCAATATTTGTTAATATAGTGGACAATATCTGATAGCATAATGGACAGTATTTGGTAGTATAATGGACAGTATAGTGGACAATATTTGTTAATATAGTGGACAATATCTGGTAGTATAATTGACAGTATTTGGTAGTATAATGGACAGTATAGTGGACAATATTTGTTAATATAGTGGACAATATCCGGTGTATAATGGACAGTATTTGGTAGTATAATGGACAGTATAGTGGACAATATTTGTTAATATAGTGGACAATATGTGGTAGTATAATGGACAGTATTTGGTAGTATAATGGACAGTATAGTGGACAATGTTTGTTAATATAGTGGACAATATCTGGTAGTTTAATGGACAGTATTTGGGAGTATAATGGACAGTAGAGAGGACAATATTTGTTAATATAGTGGACAATATCTGGTAGTATAATGGGCAGTATTTGGGAGTATAATGGACAGTATAGAGGACAATATTTGTGAATATAGTGGACAATATCTGGTAGTATAATGGACAGTATATGGGAGTATAATGGACAGTATAGTGGACAATGTTTGTTAATATAGTGGACAATATCTGGTAGTTTAATGGACAATATTTGGGAGTATAATGGACAGTATAGTGGACAATATTTGTTAATATAGTGGACAATATCTGGTAGTTTAATGGACAATATTTGGGAGTATAATGGACAGTATAGTGGACAATATTTGTTAATATAGTGGACAATATCTGGTTGTATAATGGACAGTATTTTCTAGTATAATGGACAGTATAGTGGACAATGTTTGTTAATATAGTGGACAATATCTGGTAGTTTAATGGACAGTATTTGGGAGTATAATGGACAGTATAGTGGACAATGTTTGTTAATATAGTGGACAATATCTGGTAGTTTAATGGCCAGTATTTGGGAGTATAATGGACAGTATAGTGGACAATATTTATTAATATAGTGGACAATATCTGGTAGTTTAATGGACAGTATTTGGGAGTATAATGGACAGTATAGTGGACAATATTTGTTAATATAGTGGACAATATCTGGTAGCAAAATGGACAGTATTTGCTAATATAATGGACAGTATAGTGGACAATGTTTGTTAATATAGTGGACAATATCTGGTAGTTTAATGGACAGTATTTGGGAGTATAATGGACAGTATAGTGGACAATGTTTGTTAATATAGTGGACAATATCTGGTAGTTTAATGGACAGTATTTGGGAGTATAATGGACAGTATAGTGGACAATATTTGTTAATATAGTGGACAATATCTGGTAGTTTAATGGACAGTATTTGGGAGTATAATGGACAGTATAGTGGACAATATTTGTTAATATAGTGGACAATATCTGGTAGTATAATGGACAGTATTTGCTAGTATAATGGACAGTATAGTGGACAATGTTTGTTAATATAGTGGACAATATCTGGTAGTTTAATGGACAGTATTTGGGAGTATAATGGACAGTATAGTGGACAATGTTTGTTAATATAGTGGACAATATCTGGTAGTTTAATGGACAGTATTTGGGAGTATAATGGACAGTATAGTGGACAATGTTTGTTAATATAGTGGACAATATCTGGTAGTTTAATGGACAGTATTTGGGAGTATAATGGACAGTATAGTGGACAATATTTGTTAATATAGTGGACAATATCTGGTAGTATAATGGACAGTATTTGCTAGTATAATGGACAGTATAGTGGACAATATTTGTTAATATAGTGGACAATATCTGGTAGTATAATTGACAGTATTTGGTAGTATAATGGACAGTATAGTGGACAATATTTGTTAATATAGTGTACAATATCTGGTAGTATAGTGGACAGTATTTGCTAGTATAATGGACAGTATAGTGGACAATGTTTGTTAATATAGTGGACAATATCTGGTAGTATAATGGACAGTATTTGGGAGTATAATGGATAGTATAGTGGACAATATTTGTTAATATAGTGGACAATATCAGGTAGTATAATGGTCAGTATTTGGGAGTATAATGGACAGAATAGTGGACAATATTTCTTAATATAGTGGACAATATTTGGTTGTATAATTGACAGTACAGTAGAAAATATTTGGTAGTATAATGGACAGTATTTGGTAGTATGATGGACAGTATAGTGGACAATATTTGTTAATATCGTGGACAATACCTGGTTGTATAATGGACAGTATTTGGTAGTATTATGGACAGTATAGTGGACAATATTTGTTAATATAGTTGAAATTACTTGGTGGTATAATGGACAGTATTTGGGAGTATAATTGACAGTATAGTGGACAATACTTGTTAATATAGTGGACAATATCTGGTAGTATAATGGACAGTATTTGGGAGTATAATGGACAGTATAGTGGACAATATTTCTTAATATAGTGGACAATATTTGGTTGTATAATTGTCAGTATAGTGGACAATATTTGGTAGTATAATGGACAGTATTTGGTAGTATAATGGACAGTATAGTTGACAATATTTTTTAAAATAGTTGACAATATCTGGTTGTATAATTCACAGTATTTGGTAGTAAAATGGACAGTATAGTGGTCAATATTTGTTAATATAGTGGACAATATCTGATAGCATAATGGACAGTATTTGGTAGTATAATGGACAGTATAGTGGACAATATTTGTTAATATAGTGGACAATATCCGGTGTATAATGGACAGTATTTGGTAGTATAATGGACAGTATAGTGGACAATATTTGTTAATATAGTGGACAATATCTGGTAGTATAATGGACAGTATTTGGTAGTATAATAGACAGTATAGTGGACAATATTTGTTAATATAGTGGACAATATTTGTTCGTATATTGGACAGTATTTGGTAGTATAATGGACAGTATAGTGGACAATATTTGTTAATATAGTGGACAATATCTGGTTGTACAATTGACAGTATTTGGTAGTATAATGGACAGTATAGTGGACAATATTTGTTAATATAGTGGACAATATCTGGTAGTATAATGGACAGTATTTGGTAGTATAATGGACAGTATAGTGGACAATATTTGTTAATATAGTGGACAATATCTGGTAGTATAATGGACAGTATTTTGTAGTATAATTGACAGTATAGTGGACAATATTTGTTAAAATAGTAGACAATATTTGTTCGTATATTGGACAGTATTTGGTAGTATATTGGACAGTATAGTAGACAATATTTGTTAATATAGTGGACAATATCTGGTAGTATATTTGACAGTATTTGGTAGTATAATGGACAGTATAGTGGACAATATTTGTTAATATAGTGGACAATATCTGGTAGTATAATTGACAGTATTTGGGAGTATAATGGACAGTATAGTGGACAATATTTGTTAATATAGTGGACAATATGTGGTAGTATAATGGACAGTATTTGGTAGTATAATGGACTGTATAGTGGACAATATTTGTTAATATAGTGGACAATATCTGGTAGATTAATGGACAGTATTTGGGAGTATAATGGACAGTATAGACGACAATATTTGTTAATATAGTGGACAATATCTGGTAGTATAATTGACAGTATTTGCTAGTGTAATGGACAGTGTAGAGGACAATATTTGTTAATATAGTGGACAATATCTGGTAGTATAATTGACAGTATTTGCTAGTATAATGGACAGTATAGTGGACAATATTTGTTAATATAGTGGACAATATCTGGTAGTATAATGGACAGTATTTGCTAGTATAATGGACAGTATAGTGAACAATATTTGTTAATATAGTGGACAATATCTGGTAGTATAATTGACAGTGTTTGGTAGTATAATGGACAGTATAGTGGACAATATTTGTTAATATAGTGGACAATATCTGGTAGTATAATGGACAGTATTTGCTAGTATAATTGACAGTATAGAGGATAATATTTGTTAATATAGTGGACAATATCTGGTAGTATAATTGACAGTATTTGCTAGTATAATGGACAGTATAGTGGACAATATTTGTTAATATAGTGGACAATATCTGGTAGTATAATTGACAGTATTTGCTAGTATAATGGACAGTATAGTGGACAATATTTGTTAATATAGTGGACAATATCTGGTAGTATAATTGACAGTATTTGCTAGTATAATGGACAGTATAGTGGACAATATTTGTTAATATAGTGGACAATATCTGGTAGTATAATTGACAGTATTTGCTAGTATAATGGACAGTATAGAGGACAATATTTGTTAATATAGTGGACAATATCTGGTAGTATAATTGACAGTGTTTGGGAGTATAATGGACAGTATAGTGGACAATATTTGTTAATATAGTGGACAATATCTGGTAGTATAATGGACAGTATTTGGTAGTATAATGGACAGTATAGTGGACAATATTTGTTAATATAGTGGACAATATCTGGTAGATTAATGGACAGTATTTGGGAGTATAATGGACAGTATAGAGGACAATATTTGTTAATATAGTGGACAATATCTGGTAGTATAATTGACAGTATTTGCTAGTATAATGGACAGTATAGTGGACAATATTTGTTAATATAGTGGAAAATATCTGATAGCATAATGGACAGTATTTGGGAGTATAATGGAAAGTATAGTGGACAATATTTGTTAATATAGTGGACAATATCTGGTAGTATAATGGACAGTATTTGGTAGTATAATGGACAGTATAGTGGACAATATTTGTTAATATAGTGGACAATATCTGGTAGTTTAATGGACAGTATTTGGGAGTATAATGGACAGTATAGACGACAATATTTGTTAATATAGTGGACAATATCTGGTAGTATAATGGACAGTATTTGTTTGTATAATGGACAGTATAGTGGACAATGTTTGTTAATATAGTGGACAATATCTGGTAGTTTAATGGACAGTATTTGCTAGTATAATTGACAGTATAGTGGACAATATTTGTTAAAATAGTAGACAATATTTGTTCGTATATTGGACAGTATTTGGTAGTATATTGGACAGTATAGTAGACAATATTTGTTAATATAGTGGACAATATCTGGTAGTATATTTGACAGTATTTGGTAGTATAATGGACAGTATAGTGGACAATATTTGTTAATATAGTGGACAATATCTGGTAGTATAATTGACAGTATTTGGGAGTATAATGGACAGTATAGTGGACAATATTTGTTAATATAGTGGACAATATCTGGTAGTATAATGGACAGTATTTGGTAGTATAATGGACTGTATAGTGGACAATATTTGTTAATATAGTGGACAATATCTGGTAGATTAATGGACAGTATTTGGGAGTATAATGGACAGTATAGACGACAATATTTGTTAATATAGTGGACAATATCTGGTAGTATAATTGACAGTATTTGGTAGTATAATGGACAGTGTAGAGGACAATATTTGTTAATATAGTGGACAATATCTGGTAGTATAATTGACAGTATTTGCTAGTATAATGGACAGTATAGTGGACAATATTTGTTAATATAGTGGACAATATCTGGTAGTATAATGGACAGTATTTGCTAGTATAATGGACAGTATAGTGAACAATATTTGTTAATATAGTGGACAATATCTGGTAGTATAATTGACAGTGTTTGGTAGTATAATGGACAGTATAGTGGACAATATTTGTTAATATAGTGGACAATATCTGGTAGTATAATGGACAGTATTTGCTAGTATAATTGACAGTATAGAGGACAATATTTGTTAATATAGTGGACAATATCTGGTAGTATAATTGACAGTATTTGCCAGTATAATGGACAGTATAGTGGACAATATTTGTTAATATAGTGGACAATATCTGGTAGTATAATTGACAGTATTTGCTAGTATAATGGACAGTATAGTGGACAATATTTGTTAATATAGTGGACAATATCTGGTAGTATAATTGACAGTATTTGCTAGTATAATGGACAGTATAGTGGACAATATTTGTTAATATAGTGGACAATATCTGGTAGTATAATTGACAGTATTTGCTAGTATAATGGACAGTATAGAGGACAATATTTGTTAATATAGTGGACAATATCTGGTAGTATAATTGACAGTGTTTGGGAGTATAATGGACAGTATAGTGGACAATATTTGTTAATATAGTGGACAATATCTGGTAGTATAATGGACAGTATTTGGTAGTATAATGGACAGTATAGTGGACAATATTTGTTAATATAGTGGACAATATCTGGTAGATTAATGGACAGTATTTGGGAGTATAATGGACAGTATAGAGGACAATATTTGTTAATATAGTGGACAATATCTGGTAGTATAATTGACAGTATTTGCTCGTATAATGGACAGTATAGTGGACAATATTTGTTAATATAGTGGAAAATATCTGATAGCATAATGGACAGTATTTGGGAGTATAATGGAAAGTATAGTGGACAATATTTGTTAATATAGTGGACAATATCTGGTAGTATAATGGACAGTATTTGGTAGTATAATGGACAGTATAGTGGACAATATTTGTTAATACAGTGGACAATATCTGGTAGTTTAATGGACAGTATTTGGGAGTATAATGGACAGTATAGACGACAATATTTGTTAATATAGTGGACAATATCTGGTAGTATAATGGACAGTATTTGGTTGTATAACGGACAGTATAGTGGACAATGTTTGTTAATATAGTGGACAATATCTGGTAGTTTAATGGACAGTATTTGGTAGTATAATGGACAGTATAGTGGACAATATTTGTTAATATAGTGGACAATATCTGGTAGATTAATGGACAGTATTTGGTAGTATAATGGACAGTATAGAGGACAATATTTGTTAATATAGTGGACAATATCTGGTAGTATAATTGACAGTATTTGCTAGTATAATGGACAGTGTAGTGGACAATATTTGTTAATATAGTGGACAATATCTGATAGCATAATGGACAGTATTTGGGAGTATAATGGACAGTATAGTGGACAATATTTGTTAATATAGTGGACAATATCTGGTAGTATAATGGACAGTATTTGGGAGTATAATTGACAGTATAGTGGACAATACTTGTTAATATAGTGGACAATATCTGGTAGTTTAATGGACAGTATTTGGGAGTATAATGGACAGTATAGAGGACAATATTTGTTAATATAGTGGACAATATCTGGTAGTATAATGGACAGTATTTGGGAGTATAATGGACAGTATAGAGGACAATATTTGTTAATATAGTGGACAATATCTGGTAGTATAATGGACAGTATATGGGAGTATAATGGACAGTATAGTGGACAATGTTTGTTAATATAGTGGACAATATCTGGTAGTTTAATGGACAGTATTTGGGAGTATAATGGACAGTATAGTGGACAATATTTGTTAATAGAGTGGACAATATTTGTTTGTATAATTGACAGTATAGTGGACAATATTTGGTAGTATAATGGACAGTATTTGGTAGTATAATGGACAGTATAGTTGACAATCTTTTTTAATATAGTTGACAATATCTGGTTGTATAATTCACAGTATTTGGTAGTAAAATGGACAGTATAGTGGTCAATATTTGTTAATATAGTGGACAATATCTGATAGCATAATGGACAGTATTTGGTAGTATAATGGACAGTATAGTGGACAATATTTGTTAATATAGTGGACAGTATCTGGTAGTATAATTGACAGTATTTGGTAATATAATGGACAGTATAGTGGACAATATTTTTTAATATAGTGGACAATATCTGGTAGTATAATGGACAGTATTTGGTAGTATAATGGACAGTATAGTGGACAATATTTGTTAATATAGTGGACAATATCTGGTAGTATAATGGACAGTATTTGGTAGTATAATGGACAGTATAGTGGACAATATTTGTTAATATAGTGGACAAATCTGGTAGTATAATGGACAGTATTTTGTAGTATAATTGACAGTATCGTGGACAATATTTGTTAATATAGTAGACAATATTTGTTCGTATATTGGACAGTATTTGGTAGTATATTGGACAGTATAGTAGACAATATTTGTTAATATAGTGGACAATATCTGGTAGTAAATTTGACAGTATTTGGTAGTATAATGGACAGTATAGTGGCCAATATTTGTTAAAATAGTGGACAATATCTGGTAGTATAATGGACAGTATTTCGTAGTATGATGGACAGTATAGTGGACAATATTTGTTAATATAGTGGACAATATCTGGTAGTATAATGGACAGTATTTGGTAGTATAATGGACAGTATAGTGGACAATATTTATTAATATAGTAGACAATATCTGGTAGTATAATGGACAGTATTTGGTAGTATAATGGACGGTATACTGGACAATGTTTGTTATTATAGTCAACAATATTTGTTCATATATTGGACAGTATTTCGTAGTATAATGGATAGTATAGTGGACAATGTTTGTTAATATAGTGGACAATATCTGGTAGTATAATGGACTGTATTTGGTAGTATAATGGACAGTATAGTGGACAATATTTGTTAATATAGTGGACAATATCTGGTAGTATAATGGACAGTATTTGCTAGTATAATGGACAGTATAGTGGACAATGTTTGTTAATATAGTGGACAATATCTGGTAGTATAATGTAGAGTATTTGCTAGTATAATGGACAGTATAGTGGACAATGTTTGTTAATATAGTGGATAATATCTGGTAGTGTAATGGACAGTATTTGGTAGTATAATGGACAGTATAGTGGACAATATTTGTTAATATAGTAGACAATATTTGTTCATATATTGGACAGTATTTGGTAGTATATTGGACAGTATAGTAGACAATATTTGTTAATATAGTGGACAATATTTGGAAGTATAATGGACAGTATAGTGGACAATATTTGTTAATATAGTGGACAATATCTGGTAGTATAATGGACAGTTTTTGGGAGTATAATGGACAGTATAGTGGACAATATTTGTTAATATAGTGGACAATATTTGGTTGTATAATTGACAGTATAGTGGACAATATTTGGTAGTATAATGGACAGTATTTGGTAGTATAATGGACAGTATAGTGGACAATATTTGTTAATATAGTGGACAATATCTGGTAGTATAATGGACAGTATTTGGTAGTATAATGGACAGTATAGTGGACAATATTTGTTAATATAGTGGACAATATCTGGTAGTATAATGGACAGTATTTTGTTCTATAATTGACAGTATAGTGGACAATATTTGTTAATATAGTAGACAATATTTGTTCATATATTGGACAGTATTTGGTAGTATATTGGACAGTATAGTAGACAATATTTGTTAATATAGTGGACAATATCTGGTAGTATATTTGACAGTATTTGGTAGTATAATGGACAGTATTTTCTAGTATAATGGACAGTATAGTGGACAATGTTTGTTAATATAGTGGACAATATCTGGTAGTTTAATGGACAGTATTTGGGAGTATAATGGACAGTATAGTGGACAATATTTGTTAATATAGTGGACAATATCTGGTAGTATAATGGACAGTATTTGCTAGTATAATGGACAGGATAGTGGACAATGTTTGTTAATATAGTGGACAATATCTGGTAGTATAATGGACAGTATTTGCTAGTATAATGGACAGTATAGTGGACAATGTTTGTTAATATAGTGGACAATATCTGGTAGTATAATGGACAGTATTTGCTAGTATAATGGACAGTATAGTGGACAATGTTTGTTAATATAGTGGACAATATCTGGTAGTATAATGGACAGTATTTGCTAGTATAATGGACAGTATAGTGCACAATGTTTGTTAATATAGTGGACAATATCTGGTAGTATAATGGACAGTATTTGCTAGTATAATGGACAGTATAGTGGACAATGTTTGTTAATATAGTGGACAATATCTGGTAGTATAATGGACAGTATTTGGGAGTATAATGGACAGTATAGTGGACAATATTTATTAATATAGTGGACAATATCTAGTAGTTTAATGGACAGTATTTGGGAGTATAATGGACAGTATAGTGGACAATATTTGTTAATATAGTGGACAATATCTGGTAGCAAAATGGACAGTATTTGCTAATATAATGGACAGTATAGTGGACAATGTTTGTTAATATAGTGGACAATATCTGGTAGTTTAATGGACAGTATTTGGGAGTATAATGGACAGTATAGTGGACAATGTTTGTTAATATAGTGGACAATATCTGGTAGTTTAATGGACAGTATTTGGGAGTATAATGGACAGTATAGTGGACAATATTTGTTAATATAGTGGACAATATCTGGTAGTTTAATGGACAGTATTTGGGAGTATAATGGACAGTATAGTGGACAATATTTGTTAATATAGTGGACAATATCTGGTAGTATAATGGACAGTATTTGCTAGTATAATGGACAGTATAGTGGACAATGTTTGTTAATATAGTGGACAATATCTGGTAGTTTAATGGACAGTATTTGGGAGTATAATGGACAGTATAGTGGACAATGTTTGTTAATATAGTGGACAATATCTGGTAGTTTAATGGACAGTATTTGGGAGTATAATGGACAGTATAGTGGACAATGTTTGTTAATATAGTGGACAATATCTGGTAGTTTAATGGACAGTATTTGGGAGTATAATGGACAGTATAGTGGACAATATTTGTTAATATAGTGGACAATATCTGGTAGTATAATGGACAGTATTTGCTAGTATAATGGACAGTATAGTGGACAATATTTGTTAATATAGTGGACAATATCTGGTAGTATAATTGACAGTATTTGGTATCATAATGGACAGTATAGTGGACAATATTTGTTAATATAGTGGACAATATCTGGTAGTATAATGGACAGTATTTGCTAGTATAATGGACAGTATAGTGGACAATGTTTGTTAATATAGTGGACAATATCTGGTAGTATAATGGACAGTATTTGGGAGTATAATGGATAGTATAGTGGACAATATTTGTTAATATAGTGGACAATATCAGGTAGTATAATGGTCAGTATTTGGGAGTATAATGGACAGAATAGTGGACAATATTTCTTAATATAGTGGACAATATTTGGTTGTATAATTGACAGTACAGTAGAAAATATTTGGTAGTATAATGGACAGTATTTGGTAGTATGATGGACAGTATAGTGGACAATATTTGTTAATATCGTGGACAATACCTGGTTGTATAATGGACAGTATTTGGTAGTATTATGGACAGTATAGTGGACAATATTTGTTAATATAGTTGAAATTACTTGGTGGTATAATGGACAGTATTTGGGAGTATAATTGACAGTATAGTGGACAATACTTGTTAATATAGTGGACAATATCTGGTAGTATAATGGACAGTATTTGGGAGTATAATGGACAGTATAGTGGACAATATTTCTTAATATAGTGGACAATATTTGGTTGTATAATTGTCAGTATAGTGGACAATATTTGGTAGTATAATGGACAGTATTTGGTAGTATAATGGACAGTATAGTTGACAATATTTTTTAAAATAGTTGACAATATCTGGTTGTATAATTCACAGTATTTGGTAGTAAAATGGACAGTATAGTGGTCAATATTTGTTAATATAGTGGTCAATATCTGATAGCATAATGGACAGTATTTGGTAGTATAATGGACAGTATAGTGGACAATATTTGTTAATATAGTGGACAATATCCGGTGTATAATGGACAGTATTTGGTAGTATAATGGACAGTATAGTGGACAATATTTGTTAATATAGTGGACAATATCTGGTAGTATAATGGACAGTATTTGGTAGTATAATGGACAGTATAGTGGACAATATTTGTTAATATAGTGGACAATATTTGTTCGTATATTGGACAGTATTTGGTAGTATAATGGACAGTATAGTGGACAATATTTGTTAATATAGTGGACAATATCTGGTTGTACAATTGACAGTATTTGGTAGTATAATGGACAGTATAGAGGACAATATTTGTTAATATAGTGGACAATATCTGGTAGTATAATGGACAGTATTTGGTAGTATAATGGACAGTATAGTGGACAATATTTGTTAATATAGTGGACAATATCTGGTAGTATAATGGACAGTATTTTGTAGTATAATTGACAGTATAGTGGACAATATTTGTTAAAATAGTAGACAATATTTGTTCGTATATTGGACAGTATTTGGTAGTATATTGGACAGTATAGTAGACAATATTTGTTAATATAGTGGACAATATCTGGTAGTATATTTGACAGTATTTGGTAGTATAATGGACAGTATAGTGGACAATATTTGTTAATATAGTGGACAATATCTGGTAGTATAATTGACAGTATTTGGGAGTATAATGGACAGTATAGTGGACAATATTTGTTAATATAGTGGACAATATCTGGTAGTATAATGGACAGTATTTGGTAGTATAATGGACTGTATAGTGGACAATATTTGTTAATATAGTGGACAATATCTGGTAGATTAATGGACAGTATTTGGGAGTATAATGGACAGTATAGACGACAATATTTGTTAATATAGTGGACAATATCTGGTAGTATAATTGACAGTATTTGCTAGTATAATGGACAGTGTAGAGGACAATATTTGTTAATATAGTGGACAATATCTGGTAGTATAATTGACAGTATTTGCTAGTATAATGGACAGTATAGTGGACAATATTTGTTAATATAGTGGACAATATCTGGTAGTATAATGGACAGTATTTGCTAGTATAATGGACAGTATAGTGAACAATATTTGTTAATATAGTGGACAATATCTGGTAGTATAATTGACAGTGTTTGGTAGTATAATGGACAGTATAGTGGACAATATTTGTTAATATAGTGGACAATATCTGGTAGTATAATGGACAGTATTTGCTAGTATAATTGACAGTATAGAGGATAATATTTGTTAATATAGTGGACAATATCTGGTAGTATAATTGACAGTATTTGCTAGTATAATGGACAGTATAGTGGACAATATTTGTTAATATAGTGGACAATATCTGGTAGTATAATTGACAGTATTTGCTAGTATAATGGACAGTATAGTGGACAATATTTGTTAATATAGTGGACAATATCTGGTAGTATAATTGACAGTATTTGCTAGTATAATGGACAGTATAGTGGACAATATTTGTTAATATAGTGGACAATATCTGGTAGTATAATTGACAGTATTTGCTAGTATAATGGACAGTATAGAGGACAATATTTGTTAATATAGTGGACAATATCTGGTAGTATAATTGACAGTGTTTGGGAGTATAATGGACAGTATAGTGGACAATATTTGTTAATATAGTGGACAATATCTGGTAGTATAATGGACAGTATTTGGTAGTATAATGGACAGTATAGTGGACAATATTTGTTAATATAGTGGACAATATCTGGTAGATTAATGGACAGTATTTGGGAGTATAATGGACAGTATAGAGGACAATATTTGTTAATATAGTGGACAATATCTGGTAGTATAATTGACAGTATTTGCTAGTATAATGGACAGTATAGTGGACAATATTTGTTAATATAGTGGAAAATATCTGATAGCATAATGGACAGTATTTGGGAGTATAATGGAAAGTATAGTGGACAATATTTGTTAATATAGTGGACAATATCTGGTAGTATAATGGACAGTATTTGGTAGTATAATGGACAGTATAGTGGACAATATTTGTTAATATAGTGGACAATATCTGGTAGTTTAATGGACAGTCTTTGGGAGTATAATGGACAGTATAGACGACAATATTTGTTAATATAGTGGACAATATCTGGTAGTATAATGGACAGTATTTGGTTGTATAATGGACAGTATAGTGGACAATGTTTGTTAATATAGTGGACAATATCTGGTAGTTTAATGGACAGTATTTGCTAGTATAATTGACAGTATAGTGGACAATATTTGTTAAAATAGTAGACAATATTTGTTCGTATATTGGACAGTATTTGGTAGTATATTGGACAGTATAGTAGACAATATTTGTTAATATAGTGGACAATATCTGGTAGTATATTTGACAGTATTTGGTAGTATAATGGACAGTATAGTGGACAATATTTGTTAATATAGTGGACAATATCTGGTAGTATAATTGACAGTATTTGGGAGTATAATGGACAGTATAGTGGACAATATTTGTTAATATAGTGGACAATATCTGGTAGTATAATGGACAGTATTTGGTAGTATAATGGACTGTATAGTGGACAATATTTGTTAATATAGTGGACAATATCTGGTAGATTAATGGACAGTATTTGGGAGTATAATGGACAGTATAGACGACAATATTTGTTAATATAGTGGACAATATCTGGTAGTATAATTGACAGTATTTGCTAGTATAATGGACAGTGTAGAGGACAATATTTGTTAATATAGTGGACAATATCTGGTAGTATAATTGACAGTATTTGCTAGTATAATGGACAGTATAGTGGACAATATTTGTTAATATAGTGGACAATATCTGGTAGTATAATGGACAGTATTTGCTAGTATAATGGACAGTATAGTGAACAATATTTGTTAATATAGTGGACAATATCTGGTAGTATAATTGACAGTGTTTGGTAGTATAATGGACAGTATAGTGGACAATATTTGTTAATATAGTGGACAATATCTGGTAGTATAATGGACAGTATTTGCTAGTATAATTGACAGTATAGAGGACAATATTTGTTAATATAGTGGACAATATCTGGTAGTATAATTGACAGTATTTGCTAGTATAATGGACAGTATAGTGGACAATATTTGTTAATATAGTGGACAATATCTGGTAGTATAATTGACAGTATTTGCTAGTATAATGGACAGTATAGTGGACAATATTTGTTAATATAGTGGACAATATCTGGTAGTATAATTGACAGTATTTGCTAGTATAATGGACAGTATAGTGGACAATATTTGTTAATATAGTGGACAATATCTGGTAGTATAATTGACAGTATTTGCTAGTATAATGGACAGTATAGAGGACAATATTTGTTAATATAGTGGACAATATCTGGTAGTATAATTGACAGTGTTTGGGAGTATAATGGACAGTATAGTGGACAATATTTGTTAATATAGTGGACAATATCTGGTAGTATAATGGACAGTATTTGGTAGTATAATGGACAGTATAGTGGACAATATTTGTTAATATAGTGGACAATATCTGGTAGATTAATGGACAGTATTTGGGAGTATAATGGACAGTATAGAGGACAATATTTGTTAATATAGTGGACAATATCTGGTAGTATAATTGACAGTATTTGCTAGTATAATGGACAGTATAGTGGACAATATTTGTTAATATAGTGGACAATATCTGGTAGTATAATGGACAGTATTTGGTAGTATAATGGACAGTATAGTGGACAATATTTGTTAATATAGTGGACAATATCTGGTAGTTTAATGGACAGTATTTGGGAGTATAATGGACAGTATAGACGACAATATTTGTTAATATAGTGGACAATATCTGGTAGTATAATGGACAGTATTTGGTTGTATAATGGACAGTATAGTGGACAATGTTTGTTAATATAGTGGACAATATCTGGTAGTTTAATGGACAGTATTTGGTAGTATAATGGACAGTATAGTGGACAATATTTGTTAATATAGTGGACAATATCTGGTAGATTAATGGACAGTATTTGGTAGTATAATGGACAGTATAGAGGACAATATTTGTTAATATAGTGGACAATATCTGGTAGTATAATTGACAGTATTTGCTAGTATAATGGACAGTGTAGTGGACAATATTTGTTAATATAGTGGACAATATCTGATAGCATAATGGACAGTATTTGGGAGTATAATGGACAGTATAGTGGACAATATTTGTTAATATAGTGGACAATATCTGGTAGTATAATGGACAGTATTTGGGAGTATAATTGACAGTATAGTGGACAATACTTGTTAATATAGTGGACAATATCTGGTAGTTTAATGGACAGTATTTGGGAGTATAATGGACAGTATAGAGGACAATATTTGTTAATATAGTGGACAATATCTGGTAGTATAATGGACAGTATTTGGGAGTATAATGGACAGTATAGAGGACAATATTTGTTAATATAGTGGACAATATCTGGTAGTATAATGGACAGTATTTGGGAGTATAATGGACAGTATAGTGGACAATATTTGTTAATAGAGTGGACAATATTTGGTTGTATAATTGACAGTATAGTGGACAATATTTGGTAGTATAATGGACAGTATTTGGTAGTATAATGGACAGTATAGTTGACAATATTTTTTAATATAGTTGACAATATCTGGTTGTATAATTCACAGTATTTGGTAGTAAAATGGACAGTATAGTGGTCAATATTTGTTAATATAGTGGACAATATCTGATAGCATAATGGACAGTATTTGGTAGTATAATGGACAGTATAGTGGACAATATTTGTTAATATAGTGGACAGTATCTGGTAGTATAATTGACAGTATTTGGTAATATAATGGACAGTATAGTGGACAATATTTTTTAATATAGTGGACAATATCTGGTAGTATAATGGACAGTATTTGGTAGTATAATGGACAGTATAGTGGACAATATTTGTTAATATAGTGGACAATATCTGGTAGTATAATGGACAGTATTTGGTAGTATAATGGACAGTATAGTGGACAATATTTGTCAATATAGTGGACAAATCTGGTAGTATAATGGACAGTATTTTGTAGTATAATTGACAGTATCGTGGACAATATTTGTTAATATAGTAGACAATATTTGTTCGTATATTGGACAGTATTTGGTAGTATATTGGACAGTATAGTAGACAATATTTGTTAATATAGTGGACAATATCTGGTAGTAAATTTGACAGTATTTGGTAGTATAATGGACAGTATAGTGGCCAATATTTGTTAAAATAGTGGACAATATCTGGTAGTATAATGGACAGTATTTCGTAGTATGATGGACAGTATAGTGGACAATATTTGTTAATATAGTGGACAATATCTGGTAGTATAATGGACAGTATTTGGTAGTATAATGGACAGTATAGTGGACAATATTTGTTAATATAGTGGACAATATCTGGTAGTATAATGGACAGTATTTGGTAGTATAATGGACGGTATACTGGACAATGTTTGTTATTATAGTCAACAATATTTGTTCATATATTGGACAGTATTTCGTAGTATAATGGATAGTATAGTGGACAATGTTTGTTAATATAGTGGACAATATCTGGTAGTATAATGGACTGTATTTGGTAGTATAATGGACAGTATAGTGGACAATATTTGTTAATATAGTGGACAATATCTGGTAGTATAATGGACAGTATTTGCTAGTATAATGGACAGTATAGTGGACAATGTTTGTTAATATAGTGGACAATATCTGGTAGTATAATGGAGAGTATTTGCTAGTATAATGGACAGTATAGTGGACAATGTTTGTTAATATAGTGGATAATATCTGGTAGTGTAATGGACAGTATTTGGTAGTATAATGGACAGTATAGTGGACAATATTTGTTAATATAGTAGACAATATTTGTTCATATATTGGACAGTATTTGGTAGTATATTGGACAGTATAGTAGACAATATTTGTTAATATAGTGGACAATATCTGGTAGTATAATGGACAATATTTGGTAGTATAATGGACAGTATAGTGGACAATATTTGTTAATATAGTGGACAATATCTGGTAGTATAATGGACAGTTTTTGGGAGTATAATGGACAGTATAGTGGACAATATTTGTTAATATAGTGGACAATATTTGGTTGTATAATTGACAGTATAGTGGACAATATTTGGTAGTATAATGGACAGTATTTTGTAGTATAATGGACAGTATAGTGGACAATATTTGTTAATATAGTGGACAATATCTGGTAGTATAATGGACAGTATTTGGTAGTATAATGGACAGTATAGTGGACAATATTTGTTAATATAGTGGACAATATCTGGTAGTATAATGGACAGTATTTTGTTCTATAATTGACAGTATAGTGGACAATATTTGTTAATATAGTAGACAATATTTGTTCATATATTGGACAGTATTTGGTAGTATATTGGACAGTATAGTAGACAATATTTGTTAATATAGTGGACAATATCTGGTAGTATATTTGACAGTATTTGGTAGTATAATGGACAGTATTTTCTAGTATAATGGACAGTATAGTGGACAATGTTTGTTAATATAGTGGACAATATCTGGTAGTTTAATGGACAGTATTTGGGAGTATAATGGACAGTATAGTGGACAATATTTGTTAATATAGTGGACAATATCTGGTAGTATAATGGACAGTATTTGCTAGTATAATGGACAGGATAGTGGACAATGTTTGTTAATATAGTGGACAATATCTGGTAGTATAATGGACAGTATTTGCTAGTATAATGGACAGTATCGTGGACAATGTTTGTTAATATAGTGGACAATATCTGGTAGTATAATGGACAGTATTTGCTAGTATAATGGACAGTATAGTGGACAATGTTTGTTAATATAGTGGACAATATCTGGTAGTATAATGGACAGTATTTGCTAGTATAATGGACAGTATAGTGCACAATGTTTGTTAATATAGTGGACAATATCTGGTAGTATAATGGACAGTATTTGCTAGTATAATGGACAGTATAGTGGACAATGTTTGTTAATATAGTGGACAATATCTGGTAGTATAATGGACAGTATTTGGGAGTATAATGGACAGTATAGTGGACAATGTTTGTTAATATAGTGGACAATATCTGGTAGTTAAATGGACAGTATTTGGGAGTATAATGGACAGTATAGAGGACAATATTTGTTAATATAGTGGACAATATCTGGTAGTATAATGGACAGTATTTGGGAGTATAATGGACAGTATAGGGGACAATATTTGTTAATATAGTGGACAATATCTGGTAGTATAATGGACAGTATTTGGTAGTATAATGGACAGTATAGTGGACAATATTTGTTAATATAGTGGACAATATCTGGTAGATTAATGGACAGTATTTGGGAGTATAATGGACAGTATAGAGGACAATATTTGTTAATATAGTGGACAATATCTGGTAGTATAATTGACAGTATTTGCTAGTATAATGGACAGTATAGTGGACAATATTTGTTAATATAGTGGAAAATATCTGATAGCATAATGGACAGTATTTGGGAGTATAATGGAAAGTATAGTGGACAATATTTGTTAATATAGTGGACAATATCTGGTAGTATAATGGACAGTATTTGGTAGTATAATGGACAGTATAGTGGACAATATTTGTTAATATAGTGGACAATATCTGGTAGTTTAATGGACAGTATTTGGGAGTATAATGGACAGTATAGACGACAATATTTGTTAATATAGTGGACAATATCTGGTAGTATAATGGACAGTATTTGGTAGTATAATGGACAGTATAGTGGACAATGTTTGTTAATATAGTGGACAATATCTGGTAGTTTAATGGACAGTATTTGGTAGTATAATGGACAGTATAGTGGACAATATTTGTTAATATAGTGGACAATATCTGGTAGATTAATGGACAGTATTTGGTAGTATAATGGACAGTATAGAGGACAATATTTGTTAATATAGTGGACAATATCTGGTAGTATAATTGACAGTATTTGCTAGTATAATGGACAGTGTAGTGGAAAATATTTGTTAATATAGTGGACAATATCTGATAGCATAATGGACAGTATTTGGGAGTATAATGGACAGTATAGTGGACAATATTTGTTAATATAGTGGACAATATCTGGTAGTATAATGGACAGTATTTGGGAGTATAATTGACAGTATAGTGGACAATACTTGTTAATATAGTGGACAATATCTGGTAGTTTAATGGACAGTATTTGGGAGTATAATGGACAGTATAGAGGACAATATTTGTTAATATAGTGGACAATATCTGGTAGTATAATGGACAGTATTTGGGAGTATAATGGACAGTATAGAGGACAATATTTGTTAATATAGTGGACAATATCTGGTAGTATAATGGACAGTATATGGGAGTATAATGGACAGTATAGTGGACAATGTTTGTTAATATAGTGGACAATATCTGGTAGTTTAATGGACAGTATTTGGGAGTATAATGGACAGTATAGTGGACAATATTTGTTAATAGAGTGGACAATATTTGGTTGTATAATTGACAGTATAGTGGACAATATTTGGTAGTATAATGGACAGTATTTGGTAGTATAATGGACAGTATAGTTGACAATATTTTTTAATATAGTTGACAATATCTGGTTGTATAATTCACAGTATTTGGTAGTAAAATGGACAGTATAGTGGTCAATATTTGTTAATATAGTGGACAATATCTGATAGCATAATGGACAGTATTTGGTAGTATAATGGACAGTATAGTGGACAATATTTGTTAATATAGTGGACAGTATCTGGTAGTATAATTGACAGTATTTGGTAATATAATGGACAGTATAGTGGACAATATTTTTTAATATAGTGGACAATATCTGGTAGTATAATGGACAGTATTTGGTAGTATAATGGACAGTATAGTGGACAATATTTGTTAATATAGTGGACAATATCTGGTAGTATAATGGACAGTATTTGGTAGTATAATGGACAGTATAGTGGACAATATTTGTTAATATAGTGGACAAATCTGGTAGTATAATGGACAGTATTTTGTAGTATAATTGACAGTATCGTGGACAATATTTGTTAATATAGTAGACAATATTTGTTCGTATATTGGACAGTATTTGGTAGTATATTGGACAGTATAGTAGACAATATTTGTTAATATAGTGGACAATATCTGGTAGTAAATTTGACAGTATTTGGTAGTATAATGGACAGTATAGTGGCCAATATTTGTTAAAATAGTGGACAATATCTGGTAGTATAATGGACAGTATTTCGTAGTATGATGGACAGTATAGTGGACAATATTTGTTAATATAGTGGACAATATCTGGTAGTATAATGGACAGTATTTGGTAGTATAATGGACAGTATAGTGGACAATATTTATTAATATAGTAGACAATATCTGGTAGTATAATGGACAGTATTTGGTAGTATAATGGACGGTATACTGGACAATGTTTGTTATTATAGTCAACAATATTTGTTCATATATTGGACAGTATTTCGTAGTATAATGGATAGTATAGTGGACAATGTTTGTTAATATAGTGGACAATATCTGGTAGTATAATGGACTGTATTTGGTAGTATAATGGACAGTATAGTGGACAATATTTGTTAATATAGTGGACAATATCTGGTAGTATAATGGACAGTATTTGCTAGTATAATGGACAGTATAGTGGACAATGTTTGTTAATATAGTGGACAATATCTGGTAGTATAATGGAGAGTATTTGCTAGTATAATGGACAGTATAGTGGACAATGTTTGTTAATATAGTGGATAATATCTGGTAGTGTAATGGACAGTATTTGGTAGTATAATGGACAGTATAGTGGACAATATTTGTTAATATAGTAGACAATATTTGTTCATATATTGGACAGTATTTGGTAGTATATTGGACAGTATAGTAGACAATATTTGTTAATATAGTGGACAATATCTGGTAGTATAATGGACAATATTTGGTAGTATAATGGACAGTATAGTGGACAATATTTGTTAATATAGTGGACAATATCTGGTAGTATAATGGACAGTTTTTGGGAGTATAATGGACAGTATAGTGGACAATATTTGTTAATATAGTGGACAATATTTGGTTGTATAATTGACAGTATAGTGGACAATATTTGGTAGTATAATGGACAGTATTTGGTAGTATAATGGACAGTATAGTGGATAATATTTGTTAATATAGTGGACAATATCTGGTAGTATAATGGACAGTATTTGGTAGTATAATGGACAGTATAGTGGACAATATTTGTTAATATAGTGGACAATATCTGGTAGTATAATGGACAGTATTTTGTTCTATAATTGACAGTATAGTGGACAATATTTGTTAATATAGTAGACAATATTTGTTCATATATTGGACAGTATTTGGTAGTATATTGGATAGTATAGTAGACAATATTTGTTAATATAGTGGACAATATCTGGTAGTATATTTGACAGTATTTGGTAGTATAATGGACAGTATTTTCTAGTATAATGGACAGTATAGTGGACAATGTTTGTTAATATAGTGGACAATATCTGGTAGTTTAATGGACAGTATTTGGGAGTATAATGGACAGTATAGTGGACAATATTTGTTAATATAGTGGACAATATCTGGTAGTATAATGGACAGTATTTGCTAGTATAATGGACAGGATAGTGGACAATGTTTGTTAATATAGTGGACAATATCTGGTAGTATAATGGACAGTATTTGCTAGTATAATGGACAGTATAGTGGACAATGTTTGTTAATATAGTGGACAATATCTGGTAGTATAATGGACAGTATTTGCTAGTATAATGGACAGTATAGTGGACAATGTTTGTTAATATAGTGGACAATATCTGGTAGTATAATGGACAGTATTTGCTAGTATAATGGACAGTATAGTGGACAATGTTTGTTAATATAGTGGACAATATCTGGTAGTATAATGGACAGTATTTGCTAGTATAATGGACAGTATAGTGGACAATGTTTGTTAATATAGTGGACAATATCTGGTAGTATAATGGACAGTATTTGGGAGTATAATGGACAGTATAGAGGACAATATTTGTTAATATAGTGGACAATATCTGGTAGTATAATGGACAGTATTTGGGAGTATAATGGACAGTATAGGGGACAATATTTGTTAATATAGTGGACAATATCTGGTAGTATAATGGACAGTATATGGGAGTAGAATGGACAGTATAGTGGACAATGTTTGTTAATATAGTGGACAATATCTGGTAGTTTAATGGACAGTATTTGGGAGTATAATGGACAGTATAGTGGACAATATTTGTTAATATAGTGGACAATATCTGGTAGTTTAATGGACAGTATTTGGGAGTTTTATGGACAGTATAGTGGACAATATTTGTTAATATAGTGGACAATATCTGGTAGTATAATGGACAGTATTTTCTAGTATAATGGACAGTATAGTGGACAATATCTGGTAGTTTAATGGACAGTATTTGGGAGTATAATGGACAGTATAGTGGACAATGTTTGTTAATATAGTGGACAATATCTGGTAGTTTAATGGACAGTATTTGGGAGTTTAATGGACAGTATAGTGGACAATATTTATTAATATAGTGGACAATATCTGGTAGTTTAATGGACAGTATTTGGGAGTATAATGGACAGTATAGACGACAATATTTGTTAATATAGTGGACAATATCTGGTAGTATAATTGACAGTATTTGCTAGTATAATGGACAGTATAGAGGACAATATTTGTTAATATAGTGGACAATATCTGGTAGTTTAATGGACAGTATTTGGTAGTATAATGGACAGTATAGTGGACAATATTTGTTAATATAGTGGACAATATCTGGTAGATTAATGGACAGTATTTGGTAGTATAATGGACAGTATAGAGGACAATATTTGTTAATATAGTGGACAATATCTGGTAGTATAATTGACAGTATTTGCTAGTATAATGGACAGTATAGAGGACAATATTTGTTAATATAGTGGACAATATCTGGTAGTTTAATGGACAGTATTTGGTAGTATAATGGACAGTATAGTGGACAATATTTGTTAATATAGTGGACAATATCTGGTAGATTAATGGACAGTATTTGGTAGTATAATGGACAGTATAGAGGACAATATTTGTTAATATAGTGGACAATATCTGGTAGTATAATTGACAGTATTTGCTAGTATAATGGACAGTGTAGTGGACAATATTTGTTAATATAGTGGACAATATCTGGTAGTATAATGGACAGTATTTGGGAGTATAATGGACAGTATAGTGGACAATATTTGTTAATATAGTGGACAATATCTGGTAGTATAATGGACAGTATTTGCTAGTATAATGGACAGTATAGTGGACAATATTTGTTAATATAGTGGACAATATCTGGTAGTATAATTGACAGTATTTGCTAGTATAATGGACAGTATAGTGAACAATATTTGTTAATATAGTGGACAATATCTGGTAGTATAATTGACAGTATTTGCTAGTATAATGGACAGTATAGAGGACAATATTTGTTAATATAGTGGACAATATCTGGTAGTATAATTGACAGTATTTGCTAGTATAATGGACAGTATAGTGGACAATATTTGTTAATATAGTGAACAATATCTGGTAGTATAATTGACAGTATTTGCTAGTATAATGGACAGTATAGAGGACAATATTTGTAAATATAGTGGACAATATCTGGTAGTATAATTGACAGTATTTGGGAGTATAATGGACAGTATAGTGGACAATATTTGTTAATATAGTGGACAATATCTGGTAGTATAATGGACAGTAATTGGTAGTATAATGGACAGTATAGTGGACAATATTTGTTAATATAGTGGACAATATCTGGTAGATTAATGGACAGTATTTGGGAGTATAATGGACAGTATAGAGGACAATATTTGTTAATATAGTGGACAATATCTGGTAGTATAATTGACAGTATTTGCTCGTATAATGGACAGTATAGAGGACAATATTTGTTAATATAGTGGACAATATCTGGTAGTATAATGGACAGTATTTGGGAGTATAATGGACAGTATAGTGGACAATATTTGTTAATATAGTGGACAATATCTGGTAGTATAATGGACAGTATTTGCTAGTATAATGGACAGTATAGTGGACAATATTTGTTAATATAGTGGACAATATCTGGTAGTATAATTGACAGTATTTGCTTGTATAATGGACATTATAGAGGACAATATTTGTTAATATAGTGGACAATATCTGGTAGTATAATTGACAGTATTTGCTAGTATAATGGACAGTATAGTGGACAATATTTGTTAATATAGTGGACAATATCTGGTAGTATAATGGACAGTATTTGCTAGTATAATGGACAGTATAGTGGACAATGTTTGTTAATATAGTGGACTATATCTGGTAGTATAATCGACAGTATTTGCTAGTATCATGGACAGGATAGTGGACAATGTTTGTTAATATAGTGGACAATATCTGGTAGTATAATGGACAGTATTTGCAAGTATAATGGACAGTATAGTGGACAATGTTTGTTAATATAGTGGACAATATCTGGTATTATAATGGACAGTATTTGCTAGTATAATGGACAGTATAGTGGACAATGTTTGTTAATATAGTGGACAATATCTGGTAGTATAATGGACAGTATTTGGGAGTATAATGGACAGTATAGTGGACAATGTTTGTTAATATAGTGGACAATATCTGGTAGTTTAATGGACAGTATTTGGGAGTATAATGGACAGTATAGAGGACAATATTTGTTAATATAGTGGACAATATCTGGTAGTTTAATGGACAGTATTTGGGAGTATAATGGACAGTATAGAGGACAATATTTGTTAATATAGTGGACAATATCTGGTAGTATAATGGACAGTATTTGGGAGTATAATGGACAGTATAGTGGACAATGTTTGTTAATATAGTGGACAATATCTGGTAGTTTAATGGACTGTATTTGGGAGTATAATGGACAGTATAGTGGACAATATTTGTGAATATAGTGGACAATATCTGGTAGTTTAATGGACATATTTGGGAGTATAATGGACAGTATAGTGGACAATATTTGTTAATATAGTGGACAATATCTGGTAGTATAATGGACAGTATTTGCTAGTATAATGGACAGTATAGTGGACAATGTTTGTTAATATAGTGGACAATATCTGGTAGTTTAATGGACAGTATTTGGGAGTATAATGGACAGTATAGTGGACAATGTTTGTTAATATAGTGGACAATATCTGGTAGTTTAATGGACAGTATTTGGGAGTATAATGGACAGTATAGTGGACAATATTTGTTAATATAGTGGACAATATCTGGTAGTTTAATGGACAGTATTTGGGAGCATAATGGACAGTATAGTGGACAATATTTGTTTATATAGTGGACAATATCTGATAGCATAATGGACAGTGTTTGGGAGTATAATGGACAGTATAGTGGACAATATTTGTTAATATAGTGGACAATATCTGGTAGTATAATGGAAAGTATTTGGTAGTATAATGGACAGTATAGTTTACAATATTTGTTAATATAGTGGACAATATCTGGTAGTTTAATGGACAGTATTTGGTAGTATAATGGACAGTATAGTGGACAATATTTGTTAATATAGTGGACAATATCTGGTAGATTAATGGACAGTATTTGGTAGTATAATGGACAGTATAGAGGACAATATTTGTTAATATAGTGGACAATATCTGGTAGTATAATTGACAGTATTTGCTAGTATAATGGACAGTGTAGTGGACAATATTTGTTAATATAGTGGACAATATCTGGTAGTATAATGGACAGTATTTGGGAGTATAATGGACAGTATAGTGGACAATATTTGTTAATATAGTGGACAATATCTGGTAGTATAATGGACAGTATTTGCTAGTATAATGGACAGTATAGTGGACAATATTTGTTAATATAGTGGACAATATCTGGTAGTATAATTGACAGTATTTGCTAGTATAATGGACAGTATAGTGGACAATATTTGTTAATATAGTGGACAATATCTGGTAGTATAATTGACAGTATTTGCTAGTATAATGGACAGTATAGAGGACAATATTTGTTAATATAGTGGACAATATCTGGTAGTATAATTGACAGTATTTGCTAGTATAATGGACAGTATAGTGGACAATATTTGTTAATATAGTGAACAATATCTGGTAGTATAATTGACAGTATTTGCTAGTATAATGGACAGTATAGAGGACAATATTTGTAAATATAGTGGACAATATCTGGTAGTATAATTGACAGTATTTGGGAGTATAATGGACAGTATAGTGGACAATATTTGTTAATATAGTGGACAATATCTGGTAGTATAATGGACAGTAATTGGTAGTATAATGGACAGTATAGTGGACAATATTTGTTAATATAGTGGACAATATCTGGTAGATTAATGGACAGTATTTGGGAGTATAATGGACAGTATAGAGGACAATATTTGTTAATATAGTGGACAATATCTGGTAGTATAATTGACAGTATTTGCTCGTATAATGGACAGTATAGAGGACAATATTTGTTAATATAGTGGACAATATCTGGTAGTATAATGGACAGTATTTGGGAGTATAATGGACAGTATAGTGGACAATATTTGTTAATATAGTGGACAATATCTGGTAGTATAATGGACAGTATTTGCTAGTATAATGGACAGTATAGTGGACAATATTTGTTAATATAGTGGACAATATCTGGTAGTATAATTGACAGTATTTGCTAGTATAATGGACAGTATAGTGGACAATATTTGTTAATATAGTGGACAATATCTGGTAGTATAATTGACAGTATTTGCTAGTATAATGGACAGTATAGAGGACAATATTTGTTAATATAGTGGACAATATCTGGTAGTATAATTGACAGTATTTGCTAGTATAATGGACAGTATAGTGGACAATATTTGTTAATATAGTGGACAATATCTGGTAGTATAATGGACAGTATTTGCTAGTATAATGGACAGTATAGTGGACAATGTTTGTTAATATAGTGGACAATATCTGGTAGTATAATCGACAGTATTTGCTAGTATCATGGACAGGATAGTGGACAATGTTTGTTAATATAGTGGACAATATCTGGTAGTATAATGGACAGTATTTGCAAGTATAATGGACAGTATAGTGGACAATGTTTGTTAATATAGTGGACAATATCTGGTATTATAATGGACAGTATTTGCTAGTATAATGGACAGTATAGTGGACAATGTTTGTTAATATAGTGGACAATATCTGGTAGTATAATGGACAGTATTTGGGAGTATAATGGACAGTATAGTGGACAATGTTTGTTAATATAGTGGACAATATCTGGTAGTTTAATGGACAGTATTTGGGAGTATAATGGACAGTATAGAGGACAATATTTGTTAATATAGTGGACAATATCTGGTAGTTTAATGGACAGTATTTGGGAGTATAATGGACAGTATAGAGGACAATATTTGTTAATATAGTGGACAATATCTGGTAGTATAATGGACAGTATTTGGGAGTATAATGGACAGTATAGTGGACAATGTTTGTTAATATAGTGGACAATATCTGGTAGTTTAATGGACTGTATTTGGGAGTATAATGGACAGTATAGTGGACAATATTTGTTAATATAGTGGACAATATCTGGTAGTTTAATGGACATATTTGGGAGTATAATGGACAGTATAGTGGACAATATTTGTTAATATAGTGGACAATATCTGGTAGTATAATGGACAGTATTTGCTAGTATAATGGACAGTATAGTGGACAATGTTTGTTAATATAGTGGACAATATCTGGTAGTATAATTGACAGTATTTGCTAGTATAATGGACAGTATAGTGGACAATATTTGTTAATATAGTGGACAATATCTGGTAGTATAATTGACAGTATTTGCTAGTATAATGGACAGTATAGAGGACAATATTTGTTAATATAGTGGACAATATCTGGTAGTATAATTGACAGTATTTGCTAGTATAATGGACAGTATAGTGGACAATATTTGTTAATATAGTGGACAATATCTGGTAGTATAATGGACAGTATTTGCTAGTATAATGGACAGTATAGTGGACAATGTTTGTTAATATAGTGGACAATATCTGGTAGTATAATCGACAGTATTTGCTAGTATCATGGACAGGATAGTGGACAATGTTTGTTAATATAGTGGACAATATCTGGTAGTATAATGGACAGTATTTGCAAGTATAATGGACAGTATAGTGGACAATGTTTGTTAATATAGTGGACAATATCTGGTATTATAATGGACAGTATTTGCTAGTATAATGGACAGTATAGTGGACAATGTTTGTTAATATAGTGGACAATATCTGGTAGTATAATGGACAGTATTTGGGAGTATAATGGACAGTATAGTGGACAATGTTTGTTAATATAGTGGACAATATCTGGTAGTTTAATGGACAGTATTTGGGAGTATAATGGACAGTATAGAGGACAATATTTGTAAATATAGTGGACAATATCTGGTAGTTTAATGGACAGTATTTGGGAGTATAATGGACAGTATAGAGGACAATATTTGTTAATATAGTGGACAATATCTGGTAGTATAATGGACAGTATTTGGGAGTATAATGGACAGTATAGTGGACAATGTTTGTTAATATAGTGGACAATATCTGGTAGTTTAATGGACTGTATTTGGGAGTATAATGGACAGTATAGTGGACAATATTTGTTAATATAGTGGACAATATCTGGTAGTTTAATGGACATATTTGGGAGTATAATGGACAGTATATTGGACAATATTTGTTAATATAGTGGACAATATCTGGTAGTATAATGGACAGTATTTGCTAGTATAATGGACAGTATAGTGGACAATGTTTGTTAATATAGTGGACAATATCTGGTAGTTTAATGGACAGTATTTGGGAGTATAATGGACAGTATAGTGGACAATGTTTGTTAATATAGTGGACAATATCTGGTAGTTTAATGGACAGTATTTGGGAGTATAATGGACAGTGTAGTGGACAATATTTGTTAATATAGTGGACAATATCTGGTAGTTTAATGGACAGTATTTGGGAGCATAATGGACAGTATAGTGGACAATATTTGTTAATATAGTGGACAATATCTGATAGCATAATGGACAGTATTTGGGAGTATAATGGACAGTATAGTGGACAATATTTGTTAATATAGTGGACAATATCTGGTAGTATAATGGAAAGTATTTGGTAGTATAATGGACAGTATAGTTTACAATATTTGTTAATATAGTGGACAATATCTGGTAGATTAATGGACAGTATTTGGGAGTATAATGGACAGTATAGAGGACAATATTTGTTAATATAGTGGACAATATCTGGTAGTATAATTGACAGTATTTGCTAGTATAATGGACAGTATAGTGGACAATATTTGTTAATATAGTGGACAATATCTGATAGCATAATGGACAGTATTTGGGAGTATAATGGACAGTATAGTGGACAATATTTGTTAATATAGTTGACAATATCTGGTAGTATAATGGACAGTATTTGGTAGTATAATGGACAGTATAGTGGACAATATTTGGTAATATAGTGGACAATATCTGGTAGTTTAATGGACAGTATTTGGGAGTATAATGGACAGTATAGAGGACAATATTTGTTAATATAGTGGACAATATCTGGTAGTATAATGGACAGTATAGTGGACAATGTTTGTTAATATAGTGGACAATATCTGGTAGTTTAATGGACAGTATTTGGGAGTATAATGGACAGCATAGAGGACAATATTTGTTAATATAGTGGACAATATCTGGTAGTATAATGGACAGTATTTGGGAGTATAATGGACAGTATAGTGGACAATATTTGTTAATATAGTGGACAACATCTGGTAGTATAATGGACAGTATTTGGTAGTATAATGGACAGTATAGTGGACAATATTTGTTAATATAGTGGACAATATCTGGTAGTTTAATGGACAGTATTTGGGAGTATAATGGACAGTATAGTGGACAATATTTGTTAATATAGTGGACAATATCTGGTAGTATAATGGACAGTATTTGCTAGTATAATGGACAGGATAGTGGACAATGTTTGTTAATATAGTGGACAATATCTGGTAGTATAATGGACAGTATTTGCTAGTATAATGGACAGTATAGTGGACAATGTTTGTTAATATAGTGGACAATATCTGGTAGTATAATGGACAGTATTTGCTAGTATAATGGACAGTATAGTGGACAATGTTTGTTAATATAGTGGACAATATCTGGTAGTAGAATGGACAGTATTTGCTAGTATAATGGACAGTATAGTGGACAATGTTTGTTAATATAGTGGACAATATCTGGTAGTATAATGGACAGTATTTGGGAGTATAATGGACAGTATAGTGGACAATGTTTGTTAATATAGTGGACAATATCTGGTAGTTTAATGGACAGTATTTGGGAGTATAATGGACAGTATAGAGGACAATATTTGTTAATATAGTGGACAATATCTGGTAGTATAATGGACAGTATTTGGAAGTATAATGGACAGTATAGGGGACAATATTTGTTAATATAGTGGACAATATCTGGTAGTATAATGGACAGTATATGGGAGTATAATGGACAGTATAGTGGACATTGTTTGTTAATATAGTGGACAATATCTGGTAGTTTAATGGACAGTATTTGGGAGTATAATGGACAGTATAGTGGACAATATTTGTTAATATAGTGGACAATATCTGGTAGTTTAATGGACAGTATTTGGGAGTATAATGGACAGTATAGTGGACAATATTTGTTAATATAGTGGACAATATCTGGTAGTATAATGGACAGTATTTTCTAGTATAATGGACAGTATAGTGGACAATATCTGGTAGTTTAATGGACAGTATTTGGGAGTATAATGGACAGTATAGTGGACAATGTTTGTTAATATAGTGGACAATATCTGGTAGTTTAATGGACAGTATTTGGGAGTATAATGGACAGTATAGTGGACAATATTTATTAATATAGTGGACAATATCTGGTAGTTTAATGGACAGTATTTGGGAGTATAATGGACAGTATAGTGGACAATATTTGTTAATATAGTGGACAATATCTGGTAGTATAATGGACAGTATTTGCTAATATAATGGACAGTATAGTGGACAATGTTTGTTAATATAGTGGACAATATCTGGTAGTTTAATGGACAGTATTTGGGAGTATAATGGACAGTATAGTGGACAATGTTTGTTAATATAGTGGACAATATCTGGTATTATAATGGACAGTATTTGCTAGTATAATGGACAGTATAGTGGACAATGTTTGTTAATATAGTGGACAATATCTGGTAGTATAATGGACAGTATTTGGGAGTATAATGGACAGTATAGTGGACAATGTTTGTTAATATAGTGGACAATATCTGGTAGTTTAATGGACAGTATTTGGGAGTATAATGGACAGTATAGAGGACAATATTTGTTAATATAGTGGACAATATCTGGTAGTTTAATGGACAGTATTTGGGAGTATAATGGACAGTATAGAGGACAATATTTGTTAATATAGTGGACAATATCTGGTAGTATAATGGACAGTATTTGGGAGTATAATGGACAGTATAGTGGACAATGTTTGTTAATATAGTGGACAATATCTGGTAGTTTAATGGACTGTATTTGGGAGTATAATGGACAGTATAGTGGACAATATTTGTGAATATAGTGGACAATATCTGGTAGTTTAATGGACATATTTGGGAGTATAATGGACAGTATAGTGGACAATATTTGTTAATATAGTGGACAATATCTGGTAGTATAATGGACAGTATTTGCTAGTATAATGGACAGTATAGTGGACAATGTTTGTTAATATAGTGGACAATATCTGGTAGTTTAATGGACAGTATTTGGGAGTATAATGGACAGTATAGTGGACAATGTTTGTTAATATAGTGGACAATATCTGGTAGTTTAATGGACAGTATTTGGGAGTATAATGGACAGTATAGTGGACAATATTTGTTAATATAGTGGACAATATCTGGTAGTTTAATGGACAGTATTTGGGAGCATAATGGACAGTATAGTGGACAATATTTGTTTATATAGTGGACAATATCTGATAGCATAATGGACAGTGTTTGGGAGTATAATGGACAGTATAGTGGACAATATTTGTTAATATAGTGGACAATATCTGGTAGTATAATGGACAGTATTTGCTAGTATAATGGACAGTATAGTGGACAATATTTGTTAATATAGTGGACAATATCTGCTAGTATAATTGACTGTATTTGTTAGTATAATGGACAGTATAGTGGACAATATTTGTTAATATAGTGGACAATATCTGGTAGTATAATGGACAGTATTTGCTAGTATAATGGACAGTATAGTGGACAATGTTTGTTAATATAGTGGACAATATCTGGTAGTATAATGGACAGTATTTGGGAGTATAATGGACAGTATAGTGGACAATATTTGTAAATATAGTGGACAATATCAGGTAGTATAATGGTCAGTATTTGGGAGTATAATGGACAGTATAGTGGACAATATTTCTTAATATAGTGGACAATATTTGGTTGTATAATTGACAGTATAGTAGAAAATATTTGGTAGTATAATGGACAGTATTTGGTAGTATAATGGACAGTATAGTGGACAATATTTGTTAATATAGTGGACAATACCTGGTTGTATAATGGACAGTATTTGGTAGTATTATGGACAGTATAGTGGACAATATTTGTTAATATAGTTGAAATTACTTGGTGGTATAATGGACAGTATTTGGGAGTATAATTGACAGTATAGTGGACAATACTTGTTAATATAGTGGACAATATCTGGTAGTATAATGGACAGTATTTGGGAGTATAATGGACAGTATAGTGGACAATACGTTAATATAGTGGACAATATTTGGTTGTATAATTGTCAGTATAGTGGACAATATTTGGTAGTATAATGGACAGTATTTGGTAGTATAATGGACAGTATAGTTGACAATATTTTTTAATATAGTTGACAATATCTGGTTGTATAATTCACAGTATTTGGTAGTAAAATGGACAGTATAGTGGTCAATATTTGTTAATATAGTGGACAATATCTGATAGCATAATGGACAGTATTTGGTAGTATAATGGACAGTATAGTGGACAATATTTGTTAATAGAGTGGACAATATCTGGTAGTATAATTGACAGTATTTGGTAGTATAATGGACAGTATAGTGGACAATATTTGTTAATATAGTGGACAATATCCGGTGTATAATGGACAGTATTTGGTAGTATAATGGACAGTATAGTGGACAATATTTGTTAATATAGTGGACAATATGTGGTAGTATAATGGACAGTATTTGGTAGTATAATGGACAGTATAGTGGACAATGTTTGTTAATATAGTGGACAATATCTGGTAGTTTATTGGACAGTATTGGGAGTATAATGGACAGTATAGAGGACAATATTTGTTAATATAGTGGACAATATCTGGTAGTATAATGGACAGTATTTGGGAGTATAATGGACAGTATAGAGGACAATATTTGTGAATATAGTGGACAATATCTGGTAGTATAATGGACAGTATATGGGAGTATAATGGACAGTATAGTGGACAATGTTTGTTAATATAGTGGACAATATCTGGTAGTATAATGGACAGTATTTTCTAGTATAATGGACAGTATAGTGGACAATATCTGGTAGTTTAATGGACAGTATTTGGGAGTATAATGGACAGTATAGTGGACAATGATTGTTAATATAGTGGACAATATCTGGTAGTTTAATGGACAGTATTTGGGAGTTTAATGGACAGTATAGTGGACAGTATTTATTAATATAGTGGACAATATCTGGTAGTTTAATGGACAGTATTTGGGAGTATAATGGACAGTATAGTGGACAATATTTGTTAATATAGTGGACAATATCTGGTAGTATAATGGACAGTATTTGCTAATATAATGGACAGTATAGTGGACAATGTTTGTTAATATAGTGGACAATATCTGGTAGTTTAATGGACAGTATTTGGGAGTATAATGGACAGTATAGTGGACAATGTTTGTTAATATAGTGGACAATATCTGGTAGTTTAATGGACAGTATTTGGGAGTATAATGGACAGTATAGTGGACCATATTTGTTAATATAGTGGACAATATCTGGTAGTTTAATGGACAGTATTTGGGAGTATAATGGACAGTATAGTGGACAATATTTGTTAATATAGTGGACAATATCTGGTAGTATAATTGACAGTATTTGCTAGTATAATGGACAGTATAGTGGACAATGTTTGTTAATATAGTGGACAATATCTGGTAGTTTAATGGACAGTATTTGGGAGTATAATGGACAGTATAGTGGACAATGTTTGTTAATATAGTGGACAATATCTGGTAGTTTAATGGACAGTATTTGGTAGTATAATGGACAGTATAGTGGACAATATTTGTTAATATAGTGGACAATATTTGTTCGTATATTGGACAGTATTTGGTAGTATAATGGACAGTATAGTGGACAATATTTGTTAATATAGTGGACAATATCTGGTAGTACAATTGACAGTATTTGGGAGTATAATGGACAGTATAGTGGACAATATTTGTTAATATAGTGGACAATATCTGGTAGTATAATGGACAGTATTTGGTAGTATAATGGACAGTATAGTGGACAATATTTGTTAATATAGTGGACAATATTTGTTCTTATATTGGACAGTATTTGGTAGTATAATGGACAGTATAGTGGACAATATTTGTTAATATAGTGGACAATATCTGGTAGTACAATTGACAGTATTTGGTAGTATAATGGACAGTATAGTGGACAATATTTGTTAATATAGTGGACAATATCTGGTAGTATAATGGACAGTATTTGGTAGTATAATGGACAGTATAGTGGACAATATTTGTTAATATAGTGGACAATATCTGGTAGTATAATGGACAGTATTTTGTAGTATAATTGACAGTATAGTGGACAATATTTGTTAAAATAGTAGACAATATTTGTTCGTATATTGGACAGTATTTGGTAGTATATTGGACAGTATAGTAGACAATATTTGTTAATATAGTGGACAATATCTGGTAGTATATTTGACAGTATTTGGTAGTATAATGGACAGTATAGTGGACAATATTTGTTAATATAGTGGACAATATCTGGTAGTATAATTGACAGTATTTGGGAGTATAATGGACAGTATAGTGGACAATATTTGTTAATATAGTGGACAATATCTGGTAGTATAATGGACAGTATTTGGTAGTATAATGGACTGTATAGTGGACAATATTTGTTAATATAGTGGACAATATCTGGTAGATTAATGGACAGTATTTGGGAGTATAATGGACAGTATAGACGACAATATTTGTTAATATAGTGGACAATATCTGGTAGTATAATTGACAGTATTTGCTAGTATAATGGACAGTATAGAGGACAATATTTGTTAATATAGTGGACAATATCTGGTAGTATAATTGACAGTATTTGCTAGTAGAATGGACAGTATAGTGGACAATATTTGTTAATATAGTGGACAATATCTGGTAGTATAATTGACAGTATTTGGTAGTATAATGGACAGTATAGTGGACAATATTTGTTAATATAGTGGACAATATCTGGTAGTATAATTGACAGTATTTGCAGGTATAATGGACAGTATAGTGACAATATTTGTTAATATAGTGGACAATATCTGGTAGTATAATTGACAGTAATTGCTAGTATAATGGACAGTATAGAGGACAATATTTGTTAATATAGTGGACAATATCTGGTAGTATAATTGACAGTATTTGGGAGTATAATGGACAGTATAGTGGACAATATTTGTTAATATAGTGGACAATATCTGGTAGTATAATGGACAGTATTTGGTAGTATAATGGACAGTATAGTGGACAATATTTGTTAATATAGTGGACAATATCTGGTAGATTAATGGACAGTATTTGGGAGTATAATGGACAGTATAGAGGACAATATTTGTTAATATAGTGGACAATATCTGGTAGTATAATTGATAGTATTTGCTAGTATAATGGACAGTATAGTGGACAATATTAGTTAATATAGTGGAAAATATCTGATAGCATAATGGACAGTATTTGGGAGTATAATGGAAAGTATAGTGGACAATATTTGTTAATATAGTGGACAATATCTGGTAGTATAATGGACAGTATTTGGTAGTATAATGGACAGTATAGTGGACAATATTTGTTAATATAGTGGACAATATCTGGTAGTTTAATGGACAGTATTTGGGAGTATAATGGACAGTATAGACGACAATATTTGTTAATATAGTGGACAATATCTGGTAGTATAATTGACAGTATTTGCTAGTATAATGGACAGTATAGAGGACAATATTTGTTAATATAGTGGACAATATCTGGTAGTTTAATGGACAGTATTTGGTAGTATAATGGACAGTATAGTGGACAATATTTGTTAATATAGTGGACAATATCTGGTAGATTAATGGACAGTATTTGGTAGTATAATGGACAGTATAGAGGACAATATTTGTTAATATAGTGGACAATATCTGGTAGTATAATTGACAGTATTTGCTAGTATAATGGACAGTATAGAGGACAATATTTGTTAATATAGTGGACAATATCTGGTAGTTTAATGGACAGTATTTGGTAGTATAATGGACAGTATAGTGGACAATATTTGTTAATATAGTGGACAATATCTGGTAGATTAATGGACAGTATTTGGTAGTATAATGGACAGTATAGAGGACAATATTTGTTAATATAGTGGACAATATCTGGTAGTATAATTGACAGTATTTGCTAGTATAATGGACAGTGTAGTGGACAATATTTGTTAATATAGTGGACAATATCTGGTAGTATAATGGACAGTATTTGGGAGTATAATGGACAGTATAGTGGACAATATTTGTTAATATAGTGGACAATATCTGGTAGTATAATGGACAGTATTTGCTAGTATAATGGACAGTATAGTGGACAATATTTGTTAATATAGTGGACAATATCTGGTAGTATAATTGACAGTATTTGCTAGTATAATGGACAGTATAGTGAACAATATTTGTTAATATAGTGGACAATATCTGGTAGTATAATTGACAGTATTTGCTAGTATAATGGACAGTATAGAGGACAATATTTGTTAATATAGTGGACAATATCTGGTAGTATAATTGACAGTATTTGCTAGTATAATGGACAGTATAGTGGACAATATTTGTTAATATAGTGAACAATATCTGGTAGTATAATTGACAGTATTTGCTAGTATAATGGACAGTATAGAGGACAATATTTGTAAATATAGTGGACAATATCTGGTAGTATAATTGACAGTATTTGGGAGTATAATGGACAGTATAGTGGACAATATTTGTTAATATAGTGGACAATATCTGGTAGTATAATGGACAGTAATTGGTAGTATAATGGACAGTATAGTGGACAATATTTGTTAATATAGTGGACAATATCTGGTAGATTAATGGACAGTATTTGGGAGTATAATGGACAGTATAGAGGACAATATTTGTTAATATAGTGGACAATATCTGGTAGTATAATTGACAGTATTTGCTCGTATAATGGACAGTATAGAGGACAATATTTGTTAATATAGTGGACAATATCTGGTAGTATAATGGACAGTATTTGGGAGTATAATGGACAGTATAGTGGACAATATTTGTTAATATAGTGGACAATATCTGGTAGTATAATGGACAGTATTTGCTAGTATAATGGACAGTATAGTGGACAATATTTGTTAATATAGTGGACAATATCTGGTAGTATAATTGACAGTATTTGCTAGTATAATGGACAGTATAGTGGACAATATTTGTTAATATAGTGGACAATATCTGGTAGTATAATTGACAGTATTTGCTTGTATAATGGACATTATAGAGGACAATATTTGTTAATATAGTGGACAATATCTGGTAGTATAATTGACAGTATTTGCTAGTATAATGGACAGTATAGTGGACAATATTTGTTAATATAGTGGACAATATCTGGTAGTATAATGGACAGTATTTGCTAGTATAATGGACAGTATAGTGGACAATGTTTGTTAATATAGTGGACTATATCTGGTAGTATAATCGACAGTATTTGCTAGTATCATGGACAGGATAGTGGACAATGTTTGTTAATATAGTGGACAATATCTGGTAGTATAATGGACAGTATTTGCAAGTATAATGGACAGTATAGTGGACAATGTTTGTTAATATAGTGGACAATATCTGGTATTATAATGGACAGTATTTGCTAGTATAATGGACAGTATAGTGGACAATGTTTGTTAATATAGTGGACAATATCTGGTAGTATAATGGACAGTATTTGGGAGTATAATGGACAGTATAGTGGACAATGTTTGTTAATATAGTGGACAATATCTGGTAGTTTAATGGACAGTATTTGGGAGTATAATGGACAGTATAGAGGACAATATTTGTTAATATAGTGGACAATATCTGGTAGTTTAATGGACAGTATTTGGGAGTATAATGGACAGTATAGAGGACAATATTTGTTAATATAGTGGACAATATCTGGTAGTATAATGGACAGTATTTGGGAGTATAATGGACAGTATAGTGGACAATGTTTGTTAATATAGTGGACAATATCTGGTAGTTTAATGGACTGTATTTGGGAGTATAATGGACAGTATAGTGGACAATATTTGTGAATATAGTGGACAATATCTGGTAGTTTAATGGACATATTTGGGAGTATAATGGACAGTATAGTGGACAATATTTGTTAATATAGTGGACAATATCTGGTAGTATAATGGACAGTATTTGCTAGTATAATGGACAGTATAGTGGACAATGTTTGTTAATATAGTGGACAATATCTGGTAGTTTAATGGACAGTATTTGGGAGTATAATGGACAGTATAGTGGACAATGTTTGTTAATATAGTGGACAATATCTGGTAGTTTAATGGACAGTATTTGGGAGTATAATGGACAGTATAGTGGACAATATTTGTTAATATAGTGGACAATATCTGGTAGTTTAATGGACAGTATTTGGGAGCATAATGGACAGTATAGTGGACAATATTTGTTTATATAGTGGACAATATCTGATAGCATAATGGACAGTGTTTGGGAGTATAATGGACAGTATAGTGGACAATATTTGTTAATATAGTGGACAATATCTGGTAGTATAATGGAAAGTATTTGGTAGTATAATGGACAGTATAGTTTACAATATTTGTTAATATAGTGGACAATATCTGGTAGTTTAATGGACAGTATTTGGTAGTATAATGGACAGTATAGTGGACAATATTTGTTAATATAGTGGACAATATCTGGTAGATTAATGGACAGTATTTGGTAGTATAATGGACAGTATAGAGGACAATATTTGTTAATATAGTGGACAATATCTGGTAGTATAATTGACAGTATTTGCTAGTATAATGGACAGTGTAGTGGACAATATTTGTTAATATAGTGGACAATATCTGGTAGTATAATGGACAGTATTTGGGAGTATAATGGACAGTATAGTGGACAATATTTGTTAATATAGTGGACAATATCTGGTAGTATAATGGACAGTATTTGCTAGTATAATGGACAGTATAGTGGACAATATTTGTTAATATAGTGGACAATATCTGGTAGTATAATTGACAGTATTTGCTAGTATAATGGACAGTATAGTGGACAATATTTGTTAATATAGTGGACAATATCTGGTAGTATAATTGACAGTATTTGCTAGTATAATGGACAGTATAGAGGACAATATTTGTTAATATAGTGGACAATATCTGGTAGTATAATTGACAGTATTTGCTAGTATAATGGACAGTATAGTGGACAATATTTGTTAATATAGTGAACAATATCTGGTAGTATAATTGACAGTATTTGCTAGTATAATGGACAGTATAGAGGACAATATTTGTAAATATAGTGGACAATATCTGGTAGTATAATTGACAGTATTTGGGAGTATAATGGACAGTATAGTGGACAATATTTGTTAATATAGTGGACAATATCTGGTAGTATAATGGACAGTAATTGGTAGTATAATGGACAGTATAGTGGACAATATTTGTTAATATAGTGGACAATATCTGGTAGATTAATGGACAGTATTTGGGAGTATAATGGACAGTATAGAGGACAATATTTGTTAATATAGTGGACAATATCTGGTAGTATAATTGACAGTATTTGCTCGTATAATGGACAGTATAGAGGACAATATTTGTTAATATAGTGGACAATATCTGGTAGTATAATGGACAGTATTTGGGAGTATAATGGACAGTATAGTGGACAATATTTGTTAATATAGTGGACAATATCTGGTAGTATAATGGACAGTATTTGCTAGTATAATGGACAGTATAGTGGACAATATTTGTTAATATAGTGGACAATATCTGGTAGTATAATTGACAGTATTTGCTAGTATAATGGACAGTATAGTGGACAATATTTGTTAATATAGTGGACAATATCTGGTAGTATAATTGACAGTATTTGCTAGTATAATGGACAGTATAGAGGACAATATTTGTTAATATAGTGGACAATATCTGGTAGTATAATTGACAGTATTTGCTAGTATAATGGACAGTATAGTGGACAATATTTGTTAATATAGTGGACAATATCTGGTAGTATAATGGACAGTATTTGCTAGTATAATGGACAGTATAGTGGACAATGTTTGTTAATATAGTGGACAATATCTGGTAGTATAATCGACAGTATTTGCTAGTATCATGGACAGGATAGTGGACAATGTTTGTTAATATAGTGGACAATATCTGGTAGTATAATGGACAGTATTTGCAAGTATAATGGACAGTATAGTGGACAATGTTTGTTAATATAGTGGACAATATCTGGTATTATAATGGACAGTATTTGCTAGTATAATGGACAGTATAGTGGACAATGTTTGTTAATATAGTGGACAATATCTGGTAGTATAATGGACAGTATTTGGGAGTATAATGGACAGTATAGTGGACAATGTTTGTTAATATAGTGGACAATATCTGGTAGTTTAATGGACAGTATTTGGGAGTATAATGGACAGTATAGAGGACAATATTTGTTAATATAGTGGACAATATCTGGTAGTTTAATGGACAGTATTTGGGAGTATAATGGACAGTATAGAGGACAATATTTGTTAATATAGTGGACAATATCTGGTAGTATAATGGACAGTATTTGGGAGTATAATGGACAGTATAGTGGACAATGTTTGTTAATATAGTGGACAATATCTGGTAGTTTAATGGACTGTATTTGGGAGTATAATGGACAGTATAGTGGACAATATTTGTTAATATAGTGGACAATATCTGGTAGTTTAATGGACATATTTGGGAGTATAATGGACAGTATAGTGGACAATATTTGTTAATATAGTGGACAATATCTGGTAGTATAATGGACAGTATTTGCTAGTATAATGGACAGTATAGTGGACAATGTTTGTTAATATAGTGGACAATATCTGGTAGTATAATTGACAGTATTTGCTAGTATAATGGACAGTATAGTGGACAATATTTGTTAATATAGTGGACAATATCTGGTAGTATAATTGACAGTATTTGCTAGTATAATGGACAGTATAGAGGACAATATTTGTTAATATAGTGGACAATATCTGGTAGTATAATTGACAGTATTTGCTAGTATAATGGACAGTATAGTGGACAATATTTGTTAATATAGTGGACAATATCTGGTAGTATAATGGACAGTATTTGCTAGTATAATGGACAGTATAGTGGACAATGTTTGTTAATATAGTGGACAATATCTGGTAGTATAATCGACAGTATTTGCTAGTATCATGGACAGGATAGTGGACAATGTTTGTTAATATAGTGGACAATATCTGGTAGTATAATGGACAGTATTTGCAAGTATAATGGACAGTATAGTGGACAATGTTTGTTAATATAGTGGACAATATCTGGTATTATAATGGACAGTATTTGCTAGTATAATGGACAGTATAGTGGACAATGTTTGTTAATATAGTGGACAATATCTGGTAGTATAATGGACAGTATTTGGGAGTATAATGGACAGTATAGTGGACAATGTTTGTTAATATAGTGGACAATATCTGGTAGTTTAATGGACAGTATTTGGGAGTATAATGGACAGTATAGAGGACAATATTTGTTAATATAGTGGACAATATCTGGTAGTTTAATGGACAGTATTTGGGAGTATAATGGACAGTATAGAGGACAATATTTGTTAATATAGTGGACAATATCTGGTAGTATAATGGACAGTATTTGGGAGTATAATGGACAGTATAGTGGACAATGTTTGTTAATATAGTGGACAATATCTGGTAGTTTAATGGACTGTATTTGGGAGTATAATGGACAGTATAGTGGACAATATTTGTTAATATAGTGGACAATATCTGGTAGTTTAATGGACATATTTGGGAGTATAATGGACAGTATAGTGGACAATATTTGTTAATATAGTGGACAATATCTGGTAGTATAATGGACAGTATTTGCTAGTATAATGGACAGTATAGTGGACAATGTTTGTTAATATAGTGGACAATATCTGGTAGTTTAATGGACAGTATTTGGGAGTATAATGGACAGTATAGTGGACAATGTTTGTTAATATAGTGGACAATATCTGGTAGTTTAATGGACAGTATTTGGGAGTATAATGGACAGTGTAGTGGACAATATTTGTTAATATAGTGGACAATATCTGGTAGTTTAATGGACAGTATTTGGGAGCATAATGGACAGTATAGTGGACAATATTTGTTAATATAGTGGACAATATCTGATAGCATAATGGACAGTATTTGGGAGTATAATGGACAGTATAGTGGACAATATTTGTTAATATAGTGGACAATATCTGGTAGTATAATGGAAAGTATTTGGTAGTATAATGGACAGTATAGTTTACAATATTTGTTAATATAGTGGACAATATCTGGTAGATTAATGGACAGTATTTGGGAGTATAATGGACAGTATAGAGGACAATATTTGTTAATATAGTGGACAATATCTGGTAGTATAATTGACAGTATTTGCTAGTATAATGGACAGTATAGTGGACAATATTTGTTAATATAGTGGACAATATCTGATAGCATAATGGACAGTATTTGGGAGTATAATGGACAGTATAGTGGACAATATTTGTTAATATAGTTGACAATATCTGGTAGTATAATGGACAGTATTTGGTAGTATAATGGACAGTATAGTGGACAATATTTGGTAATATAGTGGACAATATCTGGTAGTTTAATGGACAGTATTTGGGAGTATAATGGACAGTATAGAGGACAATATTTGTTAATATAGTGGACAATATCTGGTAGTATAATGGACAGTATAGTGGACAATGTTTGTTAATATAGTGGACAATATCTGGTAGTTTAATGGACAGTATTTGGGAGTATAATGGACAGCATAGAGGACAATATTTGTTAATATAGTGGACAATATCTGGTAGTATAATGGACAGTATTTGGGAGTATAATGGACAGTATAGTGGACAATATTTGTTAATATAGTGGACAACATCTGGTAGTATAATGGACAGTATTTGGTAGTATAATGGACAGTATAGTGGACAATATTTGTTAATATAGTGGACAATATCTGGTAGTTTAATGGACAGTATTTGGGAGTATAATGGACAGTATAGTGGACAATATTTGTTAATATAGTGGACAATATCTGGTAGTATAATGGACAGTATTTGCTAGTATAATGGACAGGATAGTGGACAATGTTTGTTAATATAGTGGACAATATCTGGTAGTATAATGGACAGTATTTGCTAGTATAATGGACAGTATAGTGGACAATGTTTGTTAATATAGTGGACAATATCTGGTAGTATAATGGACAGTATTTGCTAGTATAATGGACAGTATAGTGGACAATGTTTGTTAATATAGTGGACAATATCTGGTAGTAGAATGGACAGTATTTGCTAGTATAATGGACAGTATAGTGGACAATGTTTGTTAATATAGTGGACAATATCTGGTAGTATAATGGACAGTATTTGGGAGTATAATGGACAGTATAGTGGACAATGTTTGTTAATATAGTGGACAATATCTGGTAGTTTAATGGACAGTATTTGGGAGTATAATGGACAGTATAGAGGACAATATTTGTTAATATAGTGGACAATATCTGGTAGTATAATGGACAGTATTTGGGAGTATAATGGACAGTATAGGGGACAATATTTGTTAATATAGTGGACAATATCTGGTAGTATAATGGACAGTATATGGGAGTATAATGGACAGTATAGTGGACATTGTTTGTTAATATAGTGGACAATATCTGGTAGTTTAATGGACAGTATTTGGGAGTATAATGGACAGTATAGTGGACAATATTTGTTAATATAGTGGACAATATCTGGTAGTTTAATGGACAGTATTTGGGAGTATAATGGACAGTATAGTGGACAATATTTGTTAATATAGTGGACAATATCTGGTAGTATAATGGACAGTATTTTCTAGTATAATGGACAGTATAGTGGACAATATCTGGTAGTTTAATGGACAGTATTTGGGAGTATAATGGACAGTATAGTGGACAATGTTTGTTAATATAGTGGACAATATCTGGTAGTTTAATGGACAGTATTTGGGAGTATAATGGACAGTATAGTGGACAATATTTATTAATATAGTGGACAATATCTGGTAGTTTAATGGACAGTATTTGGGAGTATAATGGACAGTATAGTGGACAATATTTGTTAATATAGTGGACAATATCTGGTAGTATAATGGACAGTATTTGCTAATATAATGGACAGTATAGTGGACAATGTTTGTTAATATAGTGGACAATATCTGGTAGTTTAATGGACAGTATTTGGGAGTATAATGGACAGTATAGTGGACAATGTTTGTTAATATAGTGGACAATATCTGGTATTATAATGGACAGTATTTGCTAGTATAATGGACAGTATAGTGGACAATGTTTGTTAATATAGTGGACAATATCTGGTAGTATAATGGACAGTATTTGGGAGTATAATGGACAGTATAGTGGACAATGTTTGTTAATATAGTGGACAATATCTGGTAGTTTAATGGACAGTATTTGGGAGTATAATGGACAGTATAGAGGACAATATTTGTTAATATAGTGGACAATATCTGGTAGTTTAATGGACAGTATTTGGGAGTATAATGGACAGTATAGAGGACAATATTTGTTAATATAGTGGACAATATCTGGTAGTATAATGGACAGTATTTGGGAGTATAATGGACAGTATAGTGGACAATGTTTGTTAATATAGTGGACAATATCTGGTAGTTTAATGGACTGTATTTGGGAGTATAATGGACAGTATAGTGGACAATATTTGTGAATATAGTGGACAATATCTGGTAGTTTAATGGACATATTTGGGAGTATAATGGACAGTATAGTGGACAATATTTGTTAATATAGTGGACAATATCTGGTAGTATAATGGACAGTATTTGCTAGTATAATGGACAGTATAGTGGACAATGTTTGTTAATATAGTGGACAATATCTGGTAGTTTAATGGACAGTATTTGGGAGTATAATGGACAGTATAGTGGACAATGTTTGTTAATATAGTGGACAATATCTGGTAGTTTAATGGACAGTATTTGGGAGTATAATGGACAGTATAGTGGACAATATTTGTTAATATAGTGGACAATATCTGGTAGTTTAATGGACAGTATTTGGGAGCATAATGGACAGTATAGTGGACAATATTTGTTTATATAGTGGACAATATCTGATAGCATAATGGACAGTGTTTGGGAGTATAATGGACAGTATAGTGGACAATATTTGTTAATATAGTGGACAATATCTGGTAGTATAATGGAAAGTATTTGGTAGTATAATGGACAGTATAGTTTACAATATTTGTTAATATAGTGGACAATATCTGGTAGTTTAATGGACAGTATTTGGTAGTATAATGGACAGTATAGTGGACAATATTTGTTAATATAGTGGACAATATCTGGTAGATTAATGGACAGTATTTGGTAGTATAATGGACAGTATAGAGGACAATATTTGTTAATATAGTGGACAATATCTGGTAGTATAATTGACAGTATTTGCTAGTATAATGGACAGTGTAGTGGACAATATTTGTTAATATAGTGGACAATATCTGGTAGTATAATGGACAGTATTTGGGAGTATAATGGACAGTATAGTGGACAATATTTGTTAATATAGTGGACAATATCTGGTAGTATAATGGACAGTATTTGCTAGTATAATGGACAGTATAGTGGACAATATTTGTTAATATAGTGGACAATATCTGGTAGTATAATTGACAGTATTTGCTAGTATAATGGACAGTATAGTGGACAATATTTGTTAATATAGTGGACAATATCTGGTAGTATAATTGACAGTATTTGCTAGTATAATGGACAGTATAGAGGACAATATTTGTTAATATAGTGGACAATATCTGGTAGTATAATTGACAGTATTTGCTAGTATAATGGACAGTATAGTGGACAATATTTGTTAATATAGTGAACAATATCTGGTAGTATAATTGACAGTATTTGCTAGTATAATGGACAGTATAGAGGACAATATTTGTAAATATAGTGGACAATATCTGGTAGTATAATTGACAGTATTTGGGAGTATAATGGACAGTATAGTGGACAATATTTGTTAATATAGTGGACAATATCTGGTAGTATAATGGACAGTAATTGGTAGTATAATGGACAGTATAGTGGACAATATTTGTTAATATAGTGGACAATATCTGGTAGATTAATGGACAGTATTTGGGAGTATAATGGACAGTATAGAGGACAATATTTGTTAATATAGTGGACAATATCTGGTAGTATAATTGACAGTATTTGCTCGTATAATGGACAGTATAGAGGACAATATTTGTTAATATAGTGGACAATATCTGGTAGTATAATGGACAGTATTTGGGAGTATAATGGACAGTATAGTGGACAATATTTGTTAATATAGTGGACAATATCTGGTAGTATAATGGACAGTATTTGCTAGTATAATGGACAGTATAGTGGACAATATTTGTTAATATAGTGGACAATATCTGGTAGTATAATTGACAGTATTTGCTAGTATAATGGACAGTATAGTGGACAATATTTGTTAATATAGTGGACAATATCTGGTAGTATAATTGACAGTATTTGCTAGTATAATGGACAGTATAGAGGACAATATTTGTTAATATAGTGGACAATATCTGGTAGTATAATTGACAGTATTTGCTAGTATAATGGACAGTATAGTGGACAATATTTGTTAATATAGTGGACAATATCTGGTAGTATAATGGACAGTATTTGCTAGTATAATGGACAGTATAGTGGACAATGTTTGTTAATATAGTGGACAATATCTGGTAGTATAATCGACAGTATTTGCTAGTATCATGGACAGGATAGTGGACAATGTTTGTTAATATAGTGGACAATATCTGGTAGTATAATGGACAGTATTTGCAAGTATAATGGACAGTATAGTGGACAATGTTTGTTAATATAGTGGACAATATCTGGTATTATAATGGACAGTATTTGCTAGTATAATGGACAGTATAGTGGACAATGTTTGTTAATATAGTGGACAATATCTGGTAGTATAATGGACAGTATTTGGGAGTATAATGGACAGTATAGTGGACAATGTTTGTTAATATAGTGGACAATATCTGGTAGTTTAATGGACAGTATTTGGGAGTATAATGGACAGTATAGAGGACAATATTTGTTAATATAGTGGACAATATCTGGTAGTTTAATGGACAGTATTTGGGAGTATAATGGACAGTATAGAGGACAATATTTGTTAATATAGTGGACAATATCTGGTAGTATAATGGACAGTATTTGGGAGTATAATGGACAGTATAGTGGACAATGTTTGTTAATATAGTGGACAATATCTGGTAGTTTAATGGACTGTATTTGGGAGTATAATGGACAGTATAGTGGACAATATTTGTTAATATAGTGGACAATATCTGGTAGTTTAATGGACATATTTGGGAGTATAATGGACAGTATAGTGGACAATATTTGTTAATATAGTGGACAATATCTGGTAGTATAATGGACAGTATTTGCTAGTATAATGGACAGTATAGTGGACAATGTTTGTTAATATAGTGGACAATATCTGGTAGTTTAATGGACAGTATTTGGGAGTATAATGGACAGTATAGTGGACAATGTTTGTTAATATAGTGGACAATATCTGGTAGTTTAATGGACAGTATTTGGGAGTATAATGGACAGTGTAGTGGACAATATTTGTTAATATAGTGGACAATATCTGGTAGTTTAATGGACAGTATTTGGGAGCATAATGGACAGTATAGTGGACAATATTTGTTAATATAGTGGACAATATCTGATAGCATAATGGACAGTATTTGGGAGTATAATGGACAGTATAGTGGACAATATTTGTTAATATAGTGGACAATATCTGGTAGTATAATGGAAAGTACTTGGTAGTATAATGGACAGTATAGTTTACAATATTTGTTAATATAGTGGACAATATCTGGTAGATTAATGGACAGTATTTGGGAGTATAATGGACAGTATAGAGGACAATATTTGTTAATATAGTGGACAATATCTGGTAGTATAATTGACAGTATTTGCTAGTATAATGGACAGTATAGTGGACAATATTTGTTAATATAGTGGACAATATCTGATAGCATAATGGACAGTATTTGGGAGTATAATGGACAGTATAGTGGACAATATTTGTTAATATAGTTGACAATATCTGGTAGTATAATGGACAGTATTTGGTAGTATAATGGACAGTATAGTGGACAATATTTGGTAATATAGTGGACAATATCTGGTAGTTTAATGGACAGTATTTGGGAGTATAATGGACAGTATAGAGGACAATATTTGTTAATATAGTGGACAATATCTGGTAGTATAATGGACAGTATAGTGGACAATGTTTGTTAATATAGTGGACAATATCTGGTAGTTTAATGGACAGTATTTGGGAGTATAATGGACAGCATAGAGGACAATATTTGTTAATATAGTGGACAATATCTGGTAGTATAATGGACAGTATTTGGGAGTATAATGGACAGTATAGTGGACAATATTTGTTAATATAGTGGACAACATCTGGTAGTATAATGGACAGTATTTGGTAGTATAATGGACAGTATAGTGGACAATATTTGTTAATATAGTGGACAATATCTGGTAGTTTAATGGACAGTATTTGGGAGTATAATGGACAGTATAGTGGACAATATTTGTTAATATAGTGGACAATATCTGGTAGTATAATGGACAGTATTTGCTAGTATAATGGACAGGATAGTGGACAATGTTTGTTAATATAGTGGACAATATCTGGTAGTATAATGGACAGTATTTGCTAGTATAATGGACAGTATAGTGGACAATGTTTGTTAATATAGTGGACAATATCTGGTAGTATAATGGACAGTATTTGCTAGTATAATGGACAGTATAGTGGACAATGTTTGTTAATATAGTGGACAATATCTGGTAGTAGAATGGACAGTATTTGCTAGTATAATGGACAGTATAGTGGACAATGTTTGTTAATATAGTGGACAATATCTGGTAGTATAATGGACAGTATTTGGGAGTATAATGGACAGTATAGTGGACAATGTTTGTTAATATAGTGGACAATATCTGGTAGTTTAATGGACAGTATTTGGGAGTATAATGGACAGTATAGAGGACAATATTTGTTAATATAGTGGACAATATCTGGTAGTATAATGGACAGTATTTGGGAGTATAATGGACAGTATAGGGGACAATATTTGTTAATATAGTGGACAATATCTGGTAGTATAATGGACAGTATATGGGAGTATAATGGACAGTATAGTGGACATTGTTTGTTAATATAGTGGACAATATCTGGTAGTTTAATGGACAGTATTTGGGAGTATAATGGACAGTATAGTGGACAATATTTGTTAATATAGTGGACAATATCTGGTAGTTTAATGGACAGTATTTGGGAGTATAATGGACAGTATAGTGGACAATATTTGTTAATATAGTGGACAATATCTGGTAGTATAATGGACAGTATTTTCTAGTATAATGGACAGTATAGTGGACAATATCTGGTAGTTTAATGGACAGTATTTGGGAGTATAATGGACAGTATAGTGGACAATGTTTGTTAATATAGTGGACAATATCTGGTAGTTTAATGGACAGTATTTGGGAGTATAATGGACAGTATAGTGGACAATATTTATTAATATAGTGGACAATATCTGGTAGTTTAATGGACAGTATTTGGGAGTATAATGGACAGTATAGTGGACAATATTTGTTAATATAGTGGACAATATCTGGTAGTATAATGGACAGTATTTGCTAATATAATGGACAGTATAGTGGACAATGTTTGTTAATATAGTGGACAATATCTGGTAGTGTAATGGACAGTATTTGGGAGTATAATGGACAGTATAGTGGACAATGTTTGTTAATATAGTGGACAATATCTGGTAGTTTAATGGACAGTATTTGGGAGTATAATGGACAGTATAGTGGACAATATTTGTTAATATAGTGGACAATATCTGGTAGTTTAATGGACAGTATTTGGGAGTATAATGGACAGTATAGTGGACAATATTTGTTAATATAGTGGACAATATCTGGTAGTATAATTGACAGTATTTGCTAGTATAATGGACAGTATAGTGGACAATGTTTGTTAATATAGTGGACAATATCTGGTAGTTTAATGGACAGTATTTGGGAGTATAATGGACAGTATAGTGGACAATGTTTGTTAATATAGTGGACAATATCTGGTAGTTTAATGGACAGTATTTGGGAGTATAATGGACAGTATAGTGGACAATATTTGTTAATATAGTGGACAATATCTGGTAGTATAATGGACAGTATTTGCTAGTATAATGGACAGTATAGTGGACAATATTTGTTAATATAGTGGACAATATCTGCTAGTATAATTGACAGTATTTGTTAGTATAATGGACAGTATAGTGGACAATATTTGTTAATATAGTGGACAATATCTGGTAGTATAATGGACAGTATTTGCTAGTATAATGGACAGTATAGTGGACAATGTTTGTTAATATAGTGGACAATATCTGGTAGTATAATGGACAGTATTTGGGAGTATAATGGACAGTATAGTGGACAATATTTGTTAATATAGTGGACAATATCAGGTAGTATAATGGTCAGTATTTGGGAGTATAATGGACAGTATAGTGGACAATATTTCTTAATATAGTGGACAATATTTGGTTGTATAATTGACAGTATTTGCTAGTATAATGGACAGTATAGTGGACAATATTTGTTAATATAGTGGACAATATCTGGTAGTATAATTGACAGTATTTGCTAGTATAATGGACAGTATAGAGGACAATATTTGTTAATATAGTGGACAATATCTGGTAGTATAATTGACAGTATTTGGGAGTATAATGGACAGTATAGTGGACAATATTTGTTAATATAGTGGACAATATCTGGTAGTATAATGGACAGTATTTGGTAGTATAATGGACAGTATAGTGGACAATATTTGTTAATATAGTGGACAATATCTGGTAGATTAATGGACAGTATTTGGGGGTATAATGGACAGTATAGAGGACAATATTTGTTAATATAGTGGACAATATCTGGTAGTATAATTGACAGTATTTGCTAGTATAATGGACAGTATAGTGGACAATATTTGTTAATATAGTGGAAAATATCTGATAGCATAATGGACAGTATTTGGGAGTATAATGGAAATTATAGTGGACAATATTTGTTAATATAGTGGACAATATCTGGTAGTATAATGGACAGTATTTGGTAGTATAATGGACAGTATAGTGGACAATATTTGTTAATATAGTGGACAATATCTGGTAGTTTAATGGACAGTATTTGGGAGTATAATGGACAGTATAGACGACAATATTTGTTAATATAGTGGACAATATCTGGTAGTATAATGGACAGTATTTGGTAGTATAATGGACAGTATAGTGGACAATGTTTGTTAATATAGTGGACAATATCTGGTAGTTTAATGGACAGTATTTGGGAGTATAATGGACAGTATAGTGGACAATGTTTGTTAATATAGTGGACAATATCTGGTAGTTTAATGGACAGTATTTGGGAGTATAATGGACAGTATAGTGGACAATATTTGTTAATATAGTGGACAATATCTGGTAGTTTAATGGACAGTATTTGGGAGCATAATGGACAGTATAGTGGACAATATTTGTTAATATAGTGGACAATATCTGATAGCATAATGGACAGTATTTGGGAGTATAATGGACAGTATAGTGGACAATATTTGTTAATATAGTGGACAATATCTGGTAGTATAATGGAAAGTATTTGGTAGTATAATGGACAGTATAGTTTACAATATTTGTTAATATAGTGGACAATATCTGGTAGTTTAATGGACAGTATTTGGTAGTATAATGGACAGTATAGTGGACAATATTTGTTAATATAGTGGACAATATCTGGTAGATTAATGGACAGTATTTGGTAGTATAATGGACAGTATAGAGGACAATATTTGTTAATATAGTGGACAATATCTGGTAGTATAATTGACAGTATTTGCTAGTATAATGGACAGTGTAGTGGACAATATTTGTTAATATAGTGGACAATATCTGGTAGTATAATGGACAGTATTTGGGAGTATAATGGACAGTATAGTGGACAATATTTGTTAATATAGTGGACAATATCTGGTAGTATAATGGACAGTATTTGCTAGTATAATGGACAGTATAGTGGACAATATTTGTTAATATAGTGGACAATATCTGGTAGTATAATTGACAGTATTTGCTAGTATAATGGACAGTATAGTGGACAATATTTGTTAATATAGTGGACAATATCTGGTAGTATAATTGACAGTATTTGCTAGTATAATGGACAGTATAGAGGACAATATTTGTTAATATAGTGGACAATATCTGGTTGTATAATTGACAGTATTTGCTAGTATAATGGACAGTATAGTGGACAATATTTGTTAATATAGTGAACAATATTTGGTAGTATAATTGACAGTATTTGCTAGTATAATGGACAGTATAGAGGACAATATTTGTAAATATAGTGGACAATATCTGGTAGTATAATTGACAGTATTTGGGAGTATAATGGACAGTATAGTGGACAATATTTGTTAATATAGTGGACAGTATCTGGTAGTATAATGGACAGTAATTGGTAGTATAATGGACAGTATAGTGGACAATATTTGTTAATATAGTGGACAATATCTGGTAGATTAAGTGACAGTATTTGGGAGTATAATGGACAGTATAGAGGACAATATTTGTTAATATCGTGGACAATATCTGGTAGTATAATTGACAGTATTTGCTCGTATAATGGACAGTATAGAGGACAATATTTGTTAATATAGTGGACAATATCTGGTAGTATAATGGACAGTATTTGGGAGTATAATGGACAGTATAGTGGACAATATTTGTTAATATAGTGGACAATATCTGGTAGTATAATGGACAGTATTTGCTAGTATAATGGACAGTATAGTGGACAATATTTGTTAATATAGTGGACAATATCTGGTAGTATAATTGACAGTATTTGCTAGTATAATGGACAGTATAGTGGACAATATTTGTTAATATAGTGGACAATATCTGGTAGTATAATTGACAGTATTTGCTAGTATAATGGACAGTATAGAGGACAATATTTGTTAATATAGTGGACAATATCTGGTAGTATAATTGACAGTATTTGCTAGTATAATGGACAGTATAGTGGACAATATTTGTTAATATAGTGGACAATATCTGGTAGTATAATGGACAGTATTTGGTAGTATAATGGACAGTATAGTGGACAATGTTTGTTAATATAGTGGACAATATCTGGTAGTATAATCGACAGTATTTGCTAGTATCATGGACAGGATAGTGGACAATGTTTGTTAATATAGTGGACAATATCTGGTAGTATAATGGACAGTATTTGCAAGTATAATGGACAGTATAGTGGACAATGTTTGTTAATATAGTGGACAATATCTGGTATTATAATGGACAGTATTTGCTAGTATAATGGACAGTATAGTGGACAATGTTTGTTAATATAGTGGACAATATCTGGTAGTATAATGGACAGTATTTGGGAGTATAATGGACAGTATAGTGGACAATGTTTGTTAATATAGTGGACAATATCTGGTAGTTTAATGGACAGTATTTGGGAGTATAATGGACAGTATAGAGGACAATATTTGTTAATATAGTGGACAATATCTGGTAGTTTAATGGACAGTATTTGGGAGTATAATGGACAGTATAGAGGACAATATTTGTTAATATAGTGGACAATATCTGGTAGTATAATGGACAGTATTTGGGAGTATAATGGACAGTATAGTGGACAATGTTTGTTAATATAGTGGACAATATCTGGTAGTTTAATGGACTGTATTTGGGAGTATAATGGACAGTATAGTGGACAATATTTGTTAATATAGTGGACAATATCTGGTAGTTTAATGGACATATTTGGGAGTATAATGGACAGTATAGTGGACAATATTTGTTAATATAGTGGACAATATCTGGTAGTATAATGGACAGTATTTGCTAGTATAATGGACAGTATAGTGGACAATGTTTGTTAATATAGTGGACAATATCTGGTAGTTTAATGGACAGTATTTGGGAGTATAATGGACAGTATAGTGGACAATGTTTGTTAATATAGTGGACAATATCTGGTAGTTTAATGGACAGTATTTGGGAGTATAATGGACAGTATAGTGGACAATATTTGTTAATATAGTGGACAATATCTGGTAGTTTAATGGACAGTATTTGGGAGCATAATGGACAGTATAGTGGACAATATTTGTTAATATAGTGGACAATATCTGATAGCATAATGGACAGTATTTGGGAGTATAATGGACAGTATAGTGGACAATATTTGTTAATATAGTGGACAATATCTGGTAGTATAATGGAAAGTATTTGGTAGTATAATGGACAGTATAGTTTACAATATTTGTTAATATAGTGGACAATATCTGGTAGATTAATGGACAGTATTTGGGAGTATAATGGACAGTATAGAGGACAATATTTGTTAATATAGTGGACAATATCTGGTAGTATAATTGACAGTATTTGCTAGTATAATGGACAGTATAGTGGACAATATTTGTTAATATAGTGGACAATATCTGATAGCATAATGGACAGTATTTGGGAGTATAATGGACAGTATAGTGGACAATATTTGTTAATATAGTTGACAATATCTGGTAGTATAATGGACAGTATTTGGTAGTATAATGGACAGTATAGTGGACAATATTTGGTAATATAGTGGACAATATCTGGTAGTTTAATGGACAGTATTTGGGAGTATAATGGACAGTATAGAGGACAATATTTGTTAATATAGTGGACAATATCTGGTAGTATAATGGACAGTATAGTGGACAATGTTTGTTAATATAGTGGACAATATCTGGTAGTTTAATGGACAGTATTTGGGAGTATAATGGACAGTATAGAGGACAATATTTGTTAATATAGTGGACAATATCTGGTAGTATAATGGACAGTATTTGGGAGTATAATGGACAGTATAGTGGACAATATTTGTTAATATAGTGGACAACATCTGGTAGTATAATGGACAGTATTTGGTAGTATAATGGACAGTATAGTGGACAATATTTGTTAATATAGTGGACAATATCTGGTAGTTTAATGGACAGTATTTGGGAGTATAATGGACAGTATAGTGGACAATATTTGTTAATATAGTGGACAATATCTGGTAGTATAATGGACAGTATTTGCTAGTATAATGGACAGGATAGTGGACAATGTTTGTTAATATAGTGGACAATATCTGGTAGTATAATGGACAGTATTTGCTAGTATAATGGACAGTATAGTGGACAATGTTTGTTAATATAGTGGACAATATCTGGTAGTATAATGGACAGTATTTGCTAGTATAATGGACAGTATAGTGGACAATGTTTGTTAATATAGTGGACAATATCTGGTAGTATAATGGACAGTATTTGCTAGTATAATGGACAGTATAGTGGACAATGTTTGTTAATATAGTGGACAATATCTGGTAGTAGAATGGACAGTATTTGCTAGTATAATGGACAGTATAGTGGACAATGTTTGTTAATATAGTGGACAATATCTGGTAGTATAATGGACAGTATTTGGGAGTATAATGGACAGTATAGTGGACAATGTTTGTTAATATAGTGGACAATATCTGGTAGTTTAATGGACAGTATTTGGGAGTATAATGGACAGTATAGAGGACAATATTTGTTAATATAGTGGACAATATCTGGTAGTATAATGGACAGTATTTGGGAGTATAATGGACAGTATAGGGGACAATATTTGTTAATATAGTGGACAATATCTGGTAGTATAATGGACAGTATATGGGAGTATAATGGACAGTATAGTGGACATTGTTTGTTAATATAGTGGACAATATCTGGTAGTTTAATGGACAGTATTTGGGAGTATAATGGACAGTATAGTGGACAATATTTGTTAATATAGTGGACAATATCTGGTAGTTTAATGGACAGTATTTGGGAGTATAATGGACAGTATAGTGGACAATATTTGTTAATATAGTGGACAATATCTGGTAGTATAATGGACAGTATTTTCTAGTATAATGGACAGTATAGTGGACAATATCTGGTAGTTTAATGGACAGTATTTGGGAGTATAATGGACAGTATAGTGGACAATGTTTGTTAATATAGTGGACAATATCTGGTAGTTTAATGGACAGTATTTGGGAGTATAATGGACAGTATAGTGGACAATATTTATTAATATAGTGGACAATATCTGTTAGTTTAATGGACAGTATTTGGGAGTATAATGGACAGTATAGTGGACAATATTTGTTAATATAGTGGACAATATCTGGTAGTATAATGGACAGTATTTGCTAATATAATGGACAGTATAGTGGACAATGTTTGTTAATATAGTGGACAATATCTGGTAGTTTAATGGACAGTATTTGGGAGTATAATGGACAGTATAGTGGACAATGTTTGTTAATATAGTGGACAATATCTGGTAGTTTAATGGACAGTATTTGGGAGTATAATGGACAGTATAGTGGACAATATTTGTTAATATAGTGGACAATATCTGGTAGTTTAATGGACAGTATTTGGGAGTATAATGGACAGTATAGTGGACAATATTTGTTAATATAGTGGACAATATCTGGTAGTATAATTGACAGTATTTGCTAGTATAATGGACAGTATAGTGGACAATGTTTGTTAATATAGTGGACAATATCTGGTAGTTTAATGGACAGTATTTGGGAGTATAATGGACAGTATAGTGGACAATGTTTGTTAATATAGTGGACAATATCTGGTAGTTTAATGGACAGTATTTGGGAGTATAATGGACAGTATAGTGGACAATGTTTGTTAATATAGTGGACAATATCTGGTAGTTTAATGGACAGTATTTGGGAGTATAATGGACAGTATAGTGGACAATATTTGTTAATATAGTGGACAATATCTGGTAGTATAATGGACAGTATTTGCTAGTATAATGGACAGTATAGTGGACAATATTTGTTAATATAGTGGACAATATCTGCTAGTATAATTGACAGTATTTGTTAGTATAATGGACAGTATAGTGGACAATATTTGTTAATATAGTGGACAATATCTGGTAGTATAATGGACAGTATTTGCTAGTATAATGGACAGTATAGTGGACAATGTTTGTTAATATAGTGGACAATATCTGGTAGTATAATGGACAGTATTTGGGAGTATAATGGACAGTATAGTGGACAATATTTGTTAATATAGTGGACAATATCAGGTAGTATAATGGTCAGTATTTGGGAGTATAATGGACAGTATAGTGGACAATATTTCTTAATATAGTGGACAATATTTGTTGTATAATTGACAGTATTTGCTAGTATAATGGACAGTATAGTGGACAATATTTGTTAATATAGTGGACAATATCTGGTAGTATAATTGACAGTATTTGCTAGTATAATGGACAGTATAGAGGACAATATTTGTTAATATAGTGGACAATATCTGGTAGTATAATTGACAGTATTTGGGAGTATAATGGACAGTATAGTGGACAATATTTGTTAATATAGTGGACAATATCTGGTAGTATAATGGACAGTATTTGGTAGTATAATGGACAGTATAGTGGACAATATTTGTTAATATAGTGGACAATATCTGGTAGATTAATGGACAGTATTTGGGGGTATAATGGACAGTATAGAGGACAATATTTGTTAATATAGTGGACAATATCTGGTAGTATAATTGACAGTATTTGCTAGTATAATGGACAGTATAGTGGACAATATTTGTTAATATAGTGGAAAATATCTGATAGCATAATGGACAGTATTTGGGAGTATAATGGAAATTATAGTGGACAATATTTGTTAATATAGTGGACAATATCTGGTAGTATAATGGACAGTATTTGGTAGTATAATGGACAGTATAGTGGAGAATATTTGTTAATATAGTGGACAATATCTGGTAGTTTAATGGACAGTATTTGGGAGTATAATGGACAGTATAGACGACAATATTTGTTAATATAGTGGACAATATCTGGTAGTATAATGGACAGTATTTGGTAGTATAATGGACAGTATAGTGGACAATGTTTGTTAATATAGTGGACAATATCTGGTAGTTTAATGGACAGTATTTGGTAGTATAATGGACAGTATAGTGGACAATATTTGTTAATATAGTGGACAATATCTGGTAGATTAATGGACAGTATTTGGTAGTATAATGGACAGTATAGAGGACAATATTTGTTAATATAGTGGACAATATCTGGTAGTATAATTGACAGTATTTGCTAGTATAATGGACAGTGTAGTGGACAATATTTGTTAATATAGTGGACAATATCTGATAGCATAATGGACAGTATTTGGGAGTATAATGGACAGTATAGTGGACAATATTTGTTAATATAGTGGACAATATCTGGTAGTATATTGGACAGTATTTGGGAGTATAATTGACAGTATAGTGGACAATACTTGTTAATATAGTGGACAATATCTGGTAGTTTAATGGACAGTATTTGGGAGTATAATGGACAGTATAGAGGACAATATTTGTTAATATAGTGGACAATATCTGGTAGTATAATGGACAGTATTTGGGAGTATAATGGACAGTATAGAGGACAATATTTGTTAATATAGTGGACAATATCTGGTAGTATAATGGACAGTATATGGGAGTATAATGGACAGTATAGTGGACAATGTTTGTTAATATAGTGGACAATATCTGGTAGTTTAATGGACAGTATTTGGGAGTATAATGGACAGTATAGTGGACAATATTTGTTAATAGAGTGGACAATATTTGGTTGTATAATTGACAGTATAGTGGACAATATTTGGTAGTATAATGGACAGTATTTGGTAGTATAATGGACAGTATAGTTGACAATATTTTTTAATATAGTTGACAATATCTGGTTGTATAATTCATAGTATTTGGTAGTAAAATGGAGAGTATAGTGGTCAATATTTGTTAATATAGTGGACAATATCTGATAGCATAATGGACAGTATTTGGTAGTATAATGGACAGTATAGTGGACAATATTTGTTAATATAGTGGACAATATCTGGTAGTATAATTGACAGTATTTGGTAATATAATGGACAGTATAGTGGACAATATTTTTTAATATAGTGGACAATATCTGGTAGTATAATGGACAGTATTTGGTAGTATAATGGACAGTATAGTGGACAATATTTGTTAATATAGTGGACAATATCTGGTAGTATAATGGACAGTATTTGGTAGTATAATGGACAGTATAGTGGACAATATTTGTTAATATAGTGGACAAATCTGGTAGTATAATGGACAGTATTTGCTAATATAATGGACAGTATAGTGGACAATGTTTGTTAATATAGTGGACAATATCTGGTAGTTTAATGGACAGTATTTGGGAGTATAATGGACAGTATAGTGGACAATGTTTGTTAATATAGTGGACAATATCTGGTAGTTTAATGGACAGTATTTGGGAGTATAATGGACAGTATAGTGGACAATATTTGTTAATATAGTGGACAATATCTGGTAGTATAATGGACAATATTTGGTAGTATAATGGACAGTATAGTTGACAATATTTGTTAATATAGTGGACAATACCTGGTAGTATAATGAACAGTATTTGGGAGTATAATGGACAGTATAGTGGACAATATTTGTTAATATAGTGGACAATATCTGGTAGTATAATGGACAGTATTTGGTAGTATAATGGACAGTATAGTGGACAATATTTATTAATATAGTAGACAATATCTGGTAGTATAATGGACAGTATTTGGTAGTATAATGGACGGTATACTGGACAATGTTTGTTATTATAGTCAACAATATTTGTTCATATATTGGACAGTATTTCGTAGTATAATGGATAGTATAGTGGACAATGTTTGTTAATATAGTGGACAATATCTGGTAGTATAATGGACTGTATTTGGTAGTATAATGGACAGTATAGTGGACAATATTTGTTAATATAGTGGACAATATCTGGTAGTATAATGGACAAGTATTTGCTAGTATAATGGACAGTATAGTGGACAATGTTTGTTAATATAGTGGACAATATCTGGTAGTATAATGGAGAGTATTTGCTAGTATAATGGACAGTATAGTGGACAATGTTTGTTAATATAGTGGATAATATCTGGTAGTGTAATGGACAGTATTTGGTAGTATAATGGACAGTATAGTGGACAATATTTGTTAATATAGTGGACAATATCTTGTAGTATAATGGACAGTATAGTGGACAATGTTTGTTAATATAGTGGACAATATCTGGTAGTATAATGGACAGTATTTTGGAGTATAATGGACAGTATAGTGGACAATATTTGTTAATATAGTGGACAATATCTGGTAGTATAATGGACAATATTTGGGAGTATAATGGACAGTATAGTGGACAATATTTGTTAATATAGTGGACAATGTCTGGTAGTATAATTGACAGTATTTGGTAGTATAATGGACAGTATAGTGGACAATATTTGTTAATATAGTGGACAATATCTGATAGCATAATGGACAGTATTTGGGGGTATAATGGACAGTATAGAGGACAATATTTGTTAATATAGTGGACAATATCTGGTAGTATAATTGACAGTATTTGCTAGTATAATGGACAGTATAGTGGACAATATTTGTTAATATAGTGGAAAATATCTGATAGCATAATGGACAGTATTTGGGAGTATAATGGAAATTATAGTGGACAATATTTGTTAATATAGTGGACAATATCTGGTAGTATAATGGACAGTATTTGGTAGTATAATGGACAGTATAGTGGACAATATTTGTTAATATAGTGGACAATATCTGGTAGTTTAATGGACAGTATTTGGGAGTATAATGGACAGTATAGACGACAATATTTGTTAATATAGTGGACAATATCTGGTAGTATAATGGACAGTATTTGGTAGTATAATGGACAGTATAGTGGACAATGTTTGTTAATATAGTGGACAATATCTGGTAGTTTAATGGACAGTATTTGGTAGTATAATGGACAGTATAGTGGACAATATTTGTTAATATAGTGGACAATATCTGGTAGATTAATGGACAGTATTTGGTAGTATAATGGACAGTATAGAGGACAATATTTGTTAATATAGTGGACAATATCTGGTAGTATAATTGACAGTATTTGCTAGTATAATGGACAGTGTAGTGGACAATATTTGTTAATATAGTGGACAATATCTGATAGCATAATGGACAGTATTTGGGAGTATAATGGACAGTATAGTGGACAATATTTGTTAATATAGTGGACAATATCTGGTAGTATAATGGACAGTATTTGGGAGTATAATTGACAGTATAGTGGACAATACTTGTTAATATAGTGGACAATATCTGGTAGTTTAATGGACAGTATTTGGGAGTATAATGGACAGTATAGAGGACAATATTTGTTAATATAGTGGACAATATCTGGTAGTATAATGGACAGTATTTGGGAGTATAATGGACAGTATAGAGGACAATATTTGTTAATATAGTGGACAATATCTGGTAGTATAATGGACAGTATATGGGAGTATAATGGACAGTATTAGTGGACAATGTTTGTTAATATAGTGGACAATATCTGGTAGTTTAATGGACAGTATTTGGGAGTATAATGGACAGTATAGTGGACAATATTTGTTAATAGAGTGGACAATATTTGGTTGTATAATTGACAGTATAGTGGACAATATTTGGTAGTATAATGGACAGTATTTGGTAGTATAATGGACAGTATAGTTGACAATATTTTTTAATATAGTTGACAATATCTGGTTGTATAATTCATAGTATTTGGTAGTAAAATGGAGAGTATAGTGGTCAATATTTGTTAATATAGTGGACAATATCTGATAGCATAATGGACAGTATTTGGTAGTATAATGGACAGTATAGTGGACAATATTTGTTAATATAGTGGACAATATCTGGTAGTATAATTGACAGTATTTGGTAATATAATGGACAGTATAGTGGACAATATTTTTTAATATAGTGGACAATATCTGGTAGTATAATGGACAGTATTTGGTAGTATAATGGACAGTATAGTGGACAATATTTGTTAATATAGTGGACAATATCTGGTAGTATAATGGACAGTATTTGGTAGTATAATGGACAGTATAGTGGACAATATTTGTTAATATAGTGGACAAATCTGGTAGTATAATGGACAGTATTTGCTAATATAATGGACAGTATAGTGGACAATGTTTGTTAATATAGTGGACAATATCTGGTAGTTTAATGGACAGTATTTGGGAGTATAATGGACAGTATAGTGGACAATGTTTGTTAATATAGTGGACAATATCTGGTAGTTTAATGGACAGTATTTGGGAGTATAATGGACAGTATAGTGGACAATATTTGTTAATATAGTGGACAATATCTGGTAGTATAATGGACAATATTTGGTAGTATAAAGGACAGTATAGTGGACAATATTTGTTAATATAGTGGACAATACCTGGTAGTATAATGAACAGTATTTGGGAGTATAATGGACAGTATAGTGGACAATATTTGTTAATATAGTGGACAATATCTGGTAGTATAATGGACAGTATTTGGTAGTATAATGGACAGTATAGTGGACAATATTTATTAATATAGTAGACAATATCTGGTAGTATAATGGACAGTATTTGGTAGTATAATGGACGGTATACTGGACAATGTTTGTTTTTATAGTCAACAATATTTGTTCATATATTGGACAGTATTTCGTAGTATAATGGATAGTATAGTGGACAATGTTTGTTAATATAGTGGACAATATCTGGTAGTATAATGGACTGTATTTGGTAGTATAATGGACAGTATAGTGGACAATATTTGTTAATATAGTGGACAATATCTGGTAGTATAATGGACAAGTATTTGCTAGTATAATGGACAGTATAGTGGACAATGTTTGTTAATATAGTGGACAATATCTGGTTGTATAATGGAGAGTATTTGCTAGTATAATGGACAGTATAGTGGACAATGTTTGTTAATATAGTGGATAATATCTGGTAGTGTAATGGACAGTATTTGGTAGTATAATGGACAGTATAGTGGACAATATTTGTTAATATAGTGGACAATATCTTGTAGTATAATGGACAGTATAGTGGACAATGTTTGTTAATATAGTGGACAATATCTGGTAGTATAATGGACAGTATTTTGGAGTATAATGGACAGTATAGTGGACAATATTTGTTAATATAGTGGACAATATCTGGTAGTATAATGGACAATATTTGGGAGTATAATGGACAGTATAGTGGACAATATTTGTTAATATAGTGGACAATGTCTGGTAGTATAATTGACAGTATTTGGTAGTATAATGGACAGTATAGTGGACAATATTTGTTAATATAGTGGACAATATCTGATAGCATAATGGACAGTATTTGGTAGTATAATGGACAGTATAGTGGACAATATTTGTTAATATAGTGGACAATATCTGGTAGTATAATTGACAGTATTTGGTAGTATAATGGACAGTATAGTGGACAATATTTGTTAACATAGTGGACAATATCTGGTAGTATAATGGACAGTATTTGCTAGTATAATGGACAGTATAGTGGACAATGTTTGTTAATATAGTGGACAATATCTGGTAGTATAATGGACAGTATTTGGGAGTATAATGGACAGTATAGTGGACAATATTTGTTAATATTGTGGACAATATCTGGTAGTATAATGGACAGTATTTGGGAGTATAATGGACAGTATAGTGGACAATATTTCTTAATATAGTGGACAATATTTGGTTGTATAATTGACAGTATAGTAGGAAATATTTGGTAGTATAATGGACAGTATAGTGGACAATATTTGTTAATATAGTGGACAATACCTGGTTGTATAATGGACAGTATTGGTAGTATTATGGACAGTATAGTGGACAATATTTGTTAATATAGTTGAAATTACTTGGTGGTATAATGGACAGTATTTTGGAGTATAATTGACAGTATAGTGGACAATACTTGTTAATATAGTGGACAATATCTGGTAGTATAATGGACAGTATTTGGGAGTATAATGGACAGTATAGTGGACAATATTTGTTAATATAGTGGACAATATTGGTTGTATAATTCACAGTATAGTTGACAATATTTGGTAGTATAATGGACAGAATTTGGTAGTATAATGGACAGTATAGTTGACAATATTTTTTAATATAGTTGACAATATCTGGTTGTATAATTCACAGTATTTGGTAGTAAAATGGACAGTATAGTGGTCAATATTTGTTAATATAGTGGACTATATCTGATAGCATAATGGACAGTATTTGGTAGTATAATGGACAGTATAGTGGACAATATTTGTTAATATAGTGGACAATATCTGGTAGTATAATTGACAGTATTTGGTAGTATAATGGACAGTATAGTGGACAATATTTGTTAATATAGTGGACAATATCCGGTGTATAATGGACAGTATTTGGTAGTATAATGGACAGTATAGTGGACAATATTTGTTAATATAGTGGACAATATCTGGTAGTATAATGGACAGTATTTGGTAGTATAATGGACAATATAGTGGACAATATTTGTTAATATAGTGGACAATATTTGTTCGTATATTGGACAGTATTTGGTAGTATAATGGACAGTATAGTGGACAATATTTGTTAATATAGTGGACAATATCTGGTAGTATAATTGACAGTATTTGGTAGTATAATGGACAGTATAGTGGACAATATTTGTTAATATAGTGGACAATATCTGGTAGTATAATGGACAGTATTTGGTAGTATATTGGACAGTATAGTAGACAATATTTGTTAATATAGTGGACAATATCTGGTAGTATATTTGACAGTATTTGGTAGTATAATGGACAGTATAGTGGACAATATTTGTTAATATAGTGGACAATATCTGGTAGTTTAATGGACAGTATTTGGGAGTATAATGGACAGTATAGTGGACAATGTTTGTTAATATAGTGGACAATATCTGGTAGTTTAATGGACAGTATTTGGGAGTATAATGGACAGTATAGTGGACAATATTTGTTAATATAGTGGACAATATCTGGTAGTTTAATGGACAGTATTTGGGAGTATAATGGACAGTATAGTGGACAATATTTGTTAATATAGTGGACAATATCTGGTAGTATAATGGACAGTATTTGCTAGTATAATGGACAGTATAGTGGACAATGTTTGTTAATATAGTGGACAATATCTGGTAGTTTAATGGACAGTATTTGGGAGTATAATGGACAGTATAGTGGACAATGTTTGTTAATATAGTGGACAATATCTGGTAGTTTAATGGACAGTATTTGGGAGTATAATGGACAGTGTAGTGGACAATGTTTGTTAATATAGTGGACAATATCTGGTAGTTTAATGGACAGTATTTGGGAGTATAATGGACAGTATAGTGGACAATATTTGTTAATATAGTGGACAATATCTGGTAGTATAATGGACAGTATTTGCTAGTATAATGGACAGTATAGTGGACAATATTTGTTAATATAGTGGACAATATCTGGTAGTATAATTGACAGTATTTGGTAGTATAATGGACAGTATAGTGGACAATATTTGTTAATATAGTGGACAATATCTGGTAGTATAATGGACAGTATTTGCTAGTATAATGGACAGTATAGTGGACAATGTTTGTTAATATAGTGGACAATATCTGGTAGTATAATGGACAGTATTTGGGAGTATAATGGACAGTATAGTGGACAATATTTGTTAATATAGTGGACAATATCTGGTAGTATAATGGACAGTATTTGGTAGTATAATGGACTGTATAGTGGACAATATTTGTTAATATAGTGGACAATATCTGGTAGATTAATGGACAGTATTTGGGAGTATAATGGACAGTATAGACGACAATATTTGTTAATATAGTGGACAATATCTGGTAGTATAATTGACAGTATTTGCTAGTATAGTGGACAATATTTGTTAATATAGTGGACAATATCTGGTAGTATAATGGACAGTATTTGCTAGTATAATGGACAGTATAGTGAACAATATTTGTTAATATAGTGGACAATATCTGGTAGTATAATTGACAGTGTTTGGTAGTATAATGGACAGTATAGTGGACAATATTTGTTAATATAGTGGACAATATCTGGTAGTATAATTGACGGTATTTGCTAGTATAATGGACAGTATAGAGGACAATATTTGTTAATATAGTGGACAATATCTGGTAGTATAATTGACAGTATTTGCTAGTATAATGGACAGTATAGTGGACAATATTTGTTAATATAGTGGACAATATCTGGTAGTATAATTGACAGTATTTGCTAGTATAATGGACAGTATAGTGGACAATATTTGTTAATATAGTGGACAATATCTGGTAGTATAATTGACAGTATTTGCTAGTATAATGGACAGTATAGTGGACAATATTTGTTAATATAGTGGACAATATCTGGTAGTATAATTGACAGTATTTGCTAGTATAATGGACAGTATAGAGGACAATATTTGTTAATATAGTGGACAATATCTGGTAGTATAATTGACAGTATTTGGGAGTATAATGGACAGTATAGTGGACAATATTTGTTAATATAGTGGACAATATCTGGTAGTATAATGGACAGTATTTGGTAGTATAATGGACAGTATAGTGGACAATATTTGTTAAAATAGTGGACAATATCTGGTAGATTAATGGACAGTATTTGGGGGTATAATGGACAGTATAGAGGACAATATTTGTTAATATAGTGGACAATATCTGGTAGTATAATTGACAGTATTTGCTAGTATAATGGACAGTATAGTGGACAATATTTGTTAATATAGTGGAAAATATCTGATAGCATAATGGACAGTATTTGGGAGTATAATGGAAATTATAGTGGACAATATTTGTTAATATAGTGGACAATATCTGGTAGTATAATGGACAGTATTTGGTAGTATAATGGACAGTATAGTGGACAATATTTGTTAATATAGTGGACAATATCTGGTAGTTTAATGGACAGTATTTGGGAGTATAATGGACAGTATAGACGACAATATTTGTTAATATAGTGGACAATATCTGGTAGTATAATGGACAGTATTTGGTAGTATAATGGACAGTATAGTGGACAATGTTTGTTAATATAGTGGACAATATCTGGTAGTTTAATGGACAGTATTTGGTAGTATAATGGACAGTATAGTGGACAATATTTGTTAATATAGTGGACAATATCTGGTAGATTAATGGACAGTATTTGGTAGTATAATGGACAGTATAGAGGACAATATTTGTTAATATAGTGGACAATATCTGGTAGTATAATTGACAGTATTTGCTAGTATAATGGACAGTGTAGTGGACAATATTTGTTAATATAGTGGACAATATCTGATAGCATAATGGACAGTATTTGGGAGTATAATGGACAGTATAGTGGACAATATTTGTTAATATAGTGGACAATATCTGGTAGTATAATGGACAGTATTTGGGAGTATAATTGACAGTATAGTGGACAATACTTGTTAATATAGTGGACAATATCTGGTAGTTTAATGGACAGTATTTGGGAGTATAATGGACAGTATAGAGGACAATATTTGTTAATATAGTGGACAATATCTGGTAGTATAATGGACAGTATTTGGGAGTATAATGGACAGTATAGAGGACAATATTTGTTAATATAGTGGACAATATCTGGTAGTATAATGGACAGTATATGGGAGTATAATGGACAGTATAGTGGACAATGTTTGTTAATATAGTGGACAATATCTGGTAGTTTAATGGACAGTATTTGGGAGTATAATGGACAGTATAGTGGACAATATTTGTTCATAGAGTGGACAATATTTGGTTGTATAATTGACAGTATAGTGGACAATATTTGGTAGTATAATGGACAGTATTTGGTAGTATAATGGACAGTATAGTTGACAATATTTTTTAATATAGTTGACAATATCTGGTTGTATAATTCATAGTATTTGGTAGTAAAATGGAGAGTATAGTGGTCAATATTTGTTAATATAGTGGACAATATCTGATAGCATAATGGACAGTATTTGGTAGTATAATGGACAGTATAGTGGACAATATTTGTTAATATAGTGGACAATATCTGGTAGTATAATTGACAGTATTTGGTAATATAATGGACAGTATAGTGGACAATATTTGTTAATATAGTGGACAATATCTGGTAGTATAATTGACGGTATTTGCTAGTATAATGGACAGTATAGAGGACAATATTTGTTAATATAGTGGACAATATCTGGTAGTATAATGGACAGTATTTGGTAGTATAATGGACAGTATAGTGGACAATATTTGTTAATATAGTGGACAAATCTGGTAGTATAATGGACAGTATTTTGTAGTATAATTGACAGTATCGTGGACAATATTTGTTAATATAGTAGACAATATTTGTTCGTATATTGGACAGTATTTGGTAGTATATTGGACAGTATAGTAGACAATATTTGTTAATATAGTGGACAATATCTGGTAGTAAATTTGACAGTATTTGGTAGTATAATGGACAGTATAGTGGCCAATATTTGTTAAAATAGTGGACAATATCTGGTAGTATAATGGACAGTATTTTGTAGTATGATGGACAGTACAGTGGACAATATTTGTTAATATAGTGGACAATATCTGGTAGTATAATGGACAGTATTTGGTAGTATAATGGACAGTATAGTGGACAATATTTATTAATATAGTAGACAATATCTGGTAGTATAATTGACAGTATTTGCTAGTATAATGGACAGTGTAGAGGACAATATTTGTTAATATAGTGGACAATATCTGGTAGTATAATTGACAGTATTTGCTAGTATAGTGGACAATATTTGTTAATATAGTGGACAATATCTGGTAGTATAATGGACAGTATTTGCTAGTATAATGGACAGTATAGTGAACAATATTTGTTAATATAGTGGACAATATCTGGTAGTATAATTGACAGTGTTTGGTAGTATAATGGACAGTATAGTGGACAATATTTGTTAATATAGTGGACAATATCTGGTAGTATAATTGACGGTATTTGCTAGTATAATGGACAGTATAGAGGACAATATTTGTTAATATAGTGGACAATATCTGGTAGTATAATTGACAGTATTTGCTAGTATAATGGACAGTATAGTGGACAATATTTGTTAATATAGTGGACAATATCTGGTAGTATAATTGACAGTATTTGCTAGTATAATGGACAGTATAGTGGACAATATTTGTTAATATAGTGGACAATATCTGGTAGTATAATTGACAGTATTTGCTAGTATAATGGACAGTATAGTGGACAATATTTGTTAATATAGTGGACAATATCTGGTAGTATAATTGACAGTATTTGCTAGTATAATGGACAGTATAGAGGACAATATTTGTTAATATAGTGGACAATATCTGGTAGTATAATTGACAGTATTTGGGAGTATAATGGACAATATTTGTTAATATAGTGGACAATATCTGGTAGTATAATGGACAGTATTTGGTAGTATAATGGACAGTATAGTGGACAATATTTGTTAATATAGTGGACAATATCTGGTAGATTAATGGACAGTATTTGGGGGTATAATGGACAGAATAGAGGACAATATTTGTTAATATAGTGGACAATATCTGGTAGTATAATTGACAGTATTTGCTAGTATAATGGACAGTATAGTGGACAATATTTGTTAATATAGTGGAAAATATCTGATAGCATAATGGACAGTATTTGGGAGTATAATGGAAATTATAGTGGACAATATTTGTTAATATAGTGGACAATATCTGGTAGTATAATGGAAAGTATTTGGTAGTATAATGGACAGTATAGTGGACAATATTTGTTAATATAGTGGACAATATCTGGTAGTTTAATGGACAGTATTTGGGAGTATAATGGACAGTATAGACGACAATATTTGTTAATATAGTGGACAATATCTGGTAGTATAATGGACAGTATTTGGTAGTATAATGGACAGTATAGTGGACAATGTTTGTTAATATAGTGGACAATATCTGGTAGTTTAATGGACAGTATTTGGTCGTATAATGGACAGTATAGTGGACAATATTTGTTAATATAGTGGACAATATCTGGTAGATTAATGGACAGTATTTGGTAGTATAATGGACAGTATAGAGGACAATATTTGTTAATATAGTGGACAATATCTGGTAGTATAATTGACAGTATTTGCTAGTATAATGGACAGTGTAGTGGACAATATTTGTTAATATAGTGGACAATATCTGATAGCATAATGGACAGTATTTGGGAGTATAATGGACAGTATAGTGGACAATATTTGTTAATATAGTGGACAATATCTGGTAGTATAATGGACAGTATTTGGGAGTATAATTGACAGTATAGTGGACAATACTTGTTAATATAGTGGACAATATCTGGTAGTTTAATGGACAGTATTTGGGAGTATAATGGACAGTATAGAGGACAATATTTGTTAATATAGTGGACAATATCTGGTAGTATAATGGACAGTATTTGGGAGTATAATGGACAGTATAGAGGACAATATTTGTTAATATAGTGGACAATATCTGGTAGTATAATGGACAGTATATGGGAGTATAATGGACAGTATAGTGGACAATGTTTGTTAATATAGTTGACAATATCTGGTAGTTTAATGGACAGTATTTGGGAGTATAATGGACAGTATAGTGGACAATATTTGTTAATAGAGTGGACAATATTTGGTTGTATAATTGACAGTATAGTGGACAATATTTGGTAGTATAATGGACAGTATTTGGTAGTATAATGGACAGTATAGTTGACAATATTTTTTAATATAGTTGACAATATCTGGTTGTATAATTCATAGTATTTGGTAGTAAAATGGAGAGTATAGTGGTCAATATTTGTTAATATAGTGGACAATATCTGATAGCATAATGGACAGTATTTGGTAGTATAATGGACAGTATAGTGGACAATATTTGTTAATATAGTGGACAATATCTGGTAGTATAATTGACAGTATTTGGTAATATAATGGACAGTATAGTGGACAATATTTTTTAATATAGTGGACAATATCTGGTAGTATAATGGACAGTATTTGTTAGTATAATGGACAGTATAGTGGACAATATTTGTTAATATAGTGGACAATATCTGGTAGTATAATGGACAGTATTTGGTAGTATAATGGACAGTATAGTGGACAATATTTGTTAATATAGTGGACAAATCTGGTAGTATAATGGACAGTATTTTGTAGTATAATTGACAGTATCGTGGACAATATTTGTTAATATAGTAGACAATATTTGTTCGTATATTGGACAGTATTTGGTAGTATATTGGACAGTATAGTAGACAATATTTGTTAATATAGTGGACAATATCTGGTAGTAAATTTGACAGTATTTGGTAGTATAATGGACAGTATAGTGGCCAATATTTGTTAAAATAGTGGACAATATCTGGTAGTATAATGGACAGTATTTCGTAGTATGATGGACAGTACAGTGGACAATATTTGTTAATATAGTGGACAATATCTGGTAGTATAATGGACAGTATTTGGTAGTATAATGGACAGTATAGTGGACAATATTTATTAATATAGTAGACAATATCTGGTAGTATAATGGACAGTATTTGGTAGTATAATGGACGGTATACTGGACAATGTTTGTTATTATAGTCAACAATATTTGTTCATATATTGGACAGTATTTCGTAGTATAATGGATAGTATAGTGGACAATGTTTGTTAATATAGTGGACAATAACTGGTAGTATAATGGACTGTATTTGGTAGTATAATGGACAGTATAGTGGACAATATTTGTTAATATAGTGGACAATATCTGGTAGTATAATGGACAGTATTTGCTAGTATAATGGACAGTATAGTGGACAATGTTTGTTAATATAGTGGACAATATCTGGTAGTATAATGGAGAGTATTTGCTAGTATAATGGACAGTATAGTGGACAATGTTTGTTAATATAGTGGATAATATCTGGTAGTGTAATGGACAGTATTTGGTAGTATAATGGACAGTATAGTGGACAATATTTGTTAATATAGTAGACAATATTTGTTCATATATTGGACAGTATTTGGTAGTATATTGGACAGTATAGTAGACAATATTTGTTAATATAGTGGACAATATCTGGTAGTATAATGGACAATATTTGGTAGTATAATGGACAGTATAGTGGACAATATTTGTTAATATAGTGGACAATATCTGGTAGTATAATGGACAGTATTTGGGAGTATAATGGACAGTATAGTGGACAATATTTGTTAATATAGTGGACAATATTTGGTTGTATAATTGACAGTATAGTGGACAATATTTGGTAGTATAATGGACAGTATTTGGTAGTATAATGGACAGTATAGTGGACAATATTTGTTAATATAGTGGACAATATCTGGTAGTATAATGGACAGTATTTGGTAGTATAATGGACAGTATAGTGGACAATATTTGTTAATATAGTGGACAATATCTGGTAGTATAATGGACAGTATTTTGTTCTATAATTGACAGTATAGTGGACAATATTTGTTAATATAGTAGACAATATTTGTTCATATATTGGACAGTATTTGGTAGTATATTGGACAGTATAGTAGACAATATTTGTTAATATAGTGGACAATATCAGGTAGTATATTTGACAGTATTTGGTAGTATAATGGACAGTATTTTCTAGTATAATGGACAGTATAGTGGACAATGTTTGTTAATATAGTGGACAATATCTGGTAGTTTAATGGACAGTATTTGGGAGTATAATGGACGGTATAGTGGACAATGTTTGTTAATATAGTGGACAATATCTGGTAGTTTAATGGACAGTATTTGGGAGTATAATGGACAGTATAGTGGACAATATTTATTAATATAGTGGACAATATCTGGTAGTTTAATGGACAGTATTTGGGAGTATAATGGACAGTATAGTGGACAATATTTGTTAATATAGTGGACAATATCTGGTAGTATAATGGACAGTATTTGCTAATATAATGGACAGTATAGTGGACAATGTTTGTTAATATAGTGGACAATATCTGGTAGTTTAATGGACAGTATTTGGGAGTGTAATGGACAGTATAGTGGCAATGTTTGTTAATATAGTGGACAATATCTGGTAGTTTAATGGACAGTATTTGGGAGTATAATGGACAGTATAGTGGACAATATTTGTTAATATAGTGGACAATATCTGGTAGTATAATGGACAATATTTGGTAGTATAATGGACAGTATAGTGGACAATATTTGTTAATATAGTGGACAATACCTAGTAGTATAATGAACAGTATTTGGGAGTATAATGGACAGTATAGTGGACAATATTTGTTAATATAGTGGACAATATCTGGTAGTATAATGGACAGTATTTGGTAGTATAATGGACAGTATAGTGGACAATATTTATTAATATAGTAGACAATATCTGGTAGTATAATGGACAGTATTTGGTAGTATAATGGACGGTATACTGGACAATGTTTGTTATTATAGTCAACAATATTTGTTCATATATTGGACAGTATTTCGTAGTATAATGGATAGTATAGTGGACAATGTTTGTTAATATAGTGGACAATATCTGGTAGTATAATTAACTGTATTTGGTAGTATAATGGACAGTATAGTGGACAATATTTGTTAATATAGTGGACAATATCTGGTAGTATAATGGACAGTATTTGCTAGTATAATGGACAGTATAGTGGACAATGTTTGTTAATATAGTGGACAATATCTGGTAGTATAATGGAGAGTATTTGCTAGTATAATGGACAGTATAGTGGACAATGTTTGTTAATATAGTGGATAATATCTGGTAGTGTAATGGACAGTATTTGGTAGTATAATGGACAGTATAGTGGACAATATTTGTTAATATAGTGGACAATATCTTGTAGTATAATGGACAGTATAGTGGACAATGTTTGTTAATATAGTGGACAATATCTGGTAGTATAATGGACAGTATTTTGGAGTATAATGGACAGTATAGACGACAATATTTGTTAATATAGTGGACAATATCTGGTAGTATAATGGACAGTATTTGGTAGTATAATGGACAGTATAGTGGACAATGTTTGTTAATATAGTGGACAATATCTGGTAGTTTAATGGACAGTATTTGGTAGTATAATGGACAGTATAGTGGACAATATTTGTTAATATAGTGGACAATATCTGGTAGATTAATGGACAGTATTTGATAGTATAATGGACAGTATAGAGGACAATATTTGTTAATATAGTGGACAATATCTGGTAGTATAATTGACAGTATTTGCTAGTATAATGGACAGTGTAGTGGACAATATTTGTTAATATAGTGGACAATATCTGATAGCATAATGGACAGTATTTGGGAGTATAATGGACAGTATAGTGGACAATATTTGTTAATATAGTGGACAATATCTGGTAGTATAATGGACAGTATTTGGGAGTATAATTGACAGTATAGTGGACAATACTTGTTAATATAGTGGACAATATCTGGTAGTTTAATGGACAGTATTTGGGAGTATAATGGACAGTATAGAGGACAATATTTGTTAATATAGTGGACAATATCTGGTAGTATAATGGACAGTATTTGGGAGTATAATGGACAGTATAGAGGACAATATTTGTTAATATAGTGGACAATATCTGGTAGTATAATGGACAGTATTTGGTAGTATAATGGACAGTATAGTTGACAATATTTTTTAATATAGTTGACAATATCTGGTTGTATAATTCATAGTATTTGGTAGTAAAATGGAGAGTATAGTGGTCAATATTTGTTAATATAGTGGACAATATCTGATAGCATAATGGACAGTATTTGGTAGTATAATGGACAGTATAGTGGACAATATTTGTTAATATAGTGGACAATATCTGGTAGTATAATTGACAGTATTTGGTAATATAATGGACAGTATAGTGGACAATATTTTTTAATATAGTGGACAATATCTGGTAGTATAATGGACAGTATTTGGTAGTATAATGGACAGTATAGTGGACAATATTTGTTAATATAGTGGACAATATCTGGTAGTATAATGGACAGTATTTGGTAGTATAATGGACAGTATAGTGGACAATATTTGTTAATATAGTGGACAAATCTGGTAGTATAATGGACAGTATTTTGTAGTATAATTGACAGTATCGTGGACAATATTTGTTAATATAGTAGACAATATTTGTTCGTATATTGGACAGTATTTGGTAGTATATTGGACAGTATAGTAGACAATATTTGTTAATATAGTGGACAATATCTGGTAGTAAATTTGACAGTATTTGGTAGTATAATGGACAGTATAGTGGCCAATATTTGTTAAAATAGTGGACAATATCTGGTAGTATAATGGACAGTATTTCGTAGTATGATGGACAGTACAGTGGACAATATTTGTTAATATAGTGGACAATATCTGGTAGTATAATGGACAGTATTTGGTAGTATAATGGACAGTATAGTGGACAATATTTATTAATATAGTAGACAATATCTGGTAGTATAATGGACAGTATTTGGTAGTATAATGGACGGTATACTGGACAATGTTTGTTATTATAGTCAACAATATTTGTTCATATATTGGACAGTATTTCGTAGTATAATGGATAGTATAGTGGACAATGTTTGTTAATATAGTGGACAATATCTGGTAGTATAATGGACTGTATTTGGTAGTATAATGGACAGTATAGTGGACAATATTTGTTAATATAGTGGACAATATCTGGTAGTATAATGGACAGTATTTGCTAGTATAATGGACAGTATAGTGGACAATGTTTGTTAATATAGTGGACAATATCTGGTAGTATAATGGAGAGTATTTGCTAGTATAATGGACAGTATAGTGGACAATGTTTGTTAATATAGTGGATAATATCTGGTAGTGTAATGGACAGTATTTGGTAGTATAATGGACAGTATAGTGGACAATATTTGTTAATATAGTAGACAATATTTGTTCATATATTGTACAGTATTTGGTAGTATATTGGACAGTATAGTAGACAATATTTGTTAATATAGTGGACAATATCTGGTAGTATAATGGACAATATTTGGTAGTATAATGGACAGTATAGTGGACAATATTTGTTAATATAGTGGACAATATCTGGTAGTATAATGGACAGTATTTGGGAGTATAATGGACAGTATAGTGGACGATATTTGTTAATATAGTGGACAATATTTGGTTGTATAATTGACAGTATAGTGGACAATATTTGGTAGTATAATGGACAGTATTTGGTAGTATAATGGACAGTATAGTGGACAATATTTGTTAATATAGTGGACAATATCTGGTAGTATAATGGACAGTATTTGGTAGTATAATGGACAGTATAGTGGACAATATTTGTTAATATAGTGGACAATATCTGGTAGTAGAATGGACAGTATTTTGTTCTATAATTGACAGTATAGTGGACAATATTTGTTAATATAGTGGACAATATCTGATAGCATAATGGACAGTATTTGGGAGTATAATGGACAGTATAGTGGACAATATTTGTTAATATAGTGGACAATATCTGGTAGTATAATGGACAGTATTTGGGAGTATATTTGACAGTACAGTGGACAATACTTTTTAATATAGTGGACAATATCTGGTAGTATAATGGACAGTATTTGGGAGTATAATGGACAGTATAGTGGACAATATTTGTTAATATAGTGGACAATATTTGGTTGTATAATTGTCAGTATAGTGGACAATATTTGGTAGTATAATGGACAGTATTTGGTAGTATAATGGACAGTATAGTTGACAATATTTTTTAATATAGTTGACAATATCTGGTTGTATAATTCACAGTATTTGGTAGTAAAATGGACAGTATAGTGGTCAATATTTGTTAATATAGTGGACAATATCTGATAGCATAATGGACAGTATTTGGTAGTATAATGGACTGTATAGTGGACAATATTTGTTAATATAGTGGACAATATCTGGTAGTACAATTGACAGTATTTGGTAGTATAATGGACAGTATAGTGGACAATATTTGTTAATATAGTGGACAATATCTGGTAGTATAATGGACAGTATTTGGTAGTATAATGGACAGTATAGTGGACAATATTTGTTAATATAGTGGACAATATCAGGTAGTATAATGGACAGTATTTTGTAGTATAATTGACAGTATAGTGGACAATATTTGTTAAAATAGTAGACAATATTTGTTCGTATATTGGACAGTATTTGGTAGTATATTGGACAGTATAGTAGACAATATTTGTTAATATAGTGGACAATATCTGGTAGTATATTTGACAGTATTTGGTAGTATAATGGACAGTATAGTGGACAATATTTGTTAATATAGTGGACAATATCTGGTAGTATAATTGACAGTATTTGGGAGTATAATGGACAGTATAGTGGACAATATTTGTTAATATAGTGGACAATATCTGGTAGTATAATGGACAGTATTTGGTAGTATAATGGACAGTATAGTGGACAATATTTGTTAATATAGTGGAGAATATCTGGTAGATTAATGGACAGTATTTGGGAGTATACTGGACAGTATAGAGGACAATATTTGTTAATATAGTGGACAATATCTGGTAGTATAATTGACAGTATTTGCTAGTATAATGGACAGTATAGTGGACAATATTTGTTAATATAGTGGACAATATCTGGTAGTATAATTGACAGTATTTGCTAGTATAATGGACAGTATAGTGGACAATATTTGTTAATATAGTGGACAATATCTGGTAGTATAATGGACAGTATTTGCTGTATAATGGACAGTATAGTGAACAATATTTGTTAATATAGTGGACAATATCTGGTAGTATAATTGACAGTATTTGGTACTATAATGGACAGTATAGTGGACAATATTTGTTAATATAGTGGACAATATCTGGTAGTATAATTGACAGTATTTGCTAGTATAATGGACAGTATAGAGGACAATATTTGTTAATATAGTGGACAATATCTGGTAGTATAATGGACAGTATTTGCTAGTATAATGGACAGTATAGTGGACAATATTTGTTAATATAGTGGACAATATCTGGTAGTATAATGGACAGTATTTGGTAGTATAATGGACAGTATAGTGGACAATATTTGTTAATATAGTGGACAATATCTGGTAGATTAATGGACAGTATTTGGGAGTATACTGGACAGTATAGAGGACAATATTTGTTAATATAGTGGACAATATCTGGTAGTATAATTGACAGTATTTGCTAGTATAATGGACAGTATAGTGGACAATATTTGTTAATATAGTGGACAATATCTGGTAGTATAATTGACAGTATTTGGTACTATAATGGACAGTATAGTGGACAATATTTGTTAATATAGTGGACAATATCTGGTAGTATAATTGACAGTATTTGCTAGTATAATGGACAGTATAGAGGACAATATTTGTTAATATAGTGGACAATATCTGGTAGTATAATTGACAGTATTTGCTAGTATAATGGACAGTATAGTGGACAATATTTGTTAATATAGTGGACAATATCTGGTAGTATAATGGACAGTATTTGGTAGTATAATGGACGGTATACTGGACAATGTTTGTTATTATAGTCAACAATATTTGTTCATATATTGGACAGTATTTCGTAGTATAATGGATAGTATAGTGGACAATGTTTGTTAATATAGTGGACAATATCTGGTAGTATAATGGACTGTATTTGGTAGTATAATGGACAGTATAGTGGACAATATTTGTTAATATAGTGGACAATATCTGGTAGTATAATGGACAGTATTTGCTAGTATAATGGACAGTATAGTGGACAATGTTTGTTAATATAGTGGACAATATCTGGTAGTATAATGGAGAGTATTTGCTAGTATAATGGACAGTATAGTGGACAATGTTTGTTAATATAGTGGATAATATCTGGTAGTGTAATGGACAGTATTTGGTAGTATAATGGACAGTATAGTGGACAATATTTGTTAATATAGTAGACAATATTTGTTCATATATTGGACAGTATTTGGTAGTATATTGGACAGTATAGTAGACAATATTTGTTAATATAGTGGACAATATCTGGTAGTATAATGGACAATATTTTGTAGTATAATGGACAGTATAGTGGACAATATTTGTTAATATAGTGGACAATATCTGGTAGTATAATGGACAGTATTTGGGAGTATAATGGACAGTATAGTGGACAATATTTGTTAATATAGTGGACAATATTTGGTTGTATAATTGACAGTATAGTGGACAATATTTGGTAGTATAATGGACAGTATTTGGTAGTATAATGGACAGTATAGTGGACAATATTTGTTAATATAGTGGACAATATCTGGTAGTATAATGGACAGTATTTGGTAGTATAATGGACAGTATAGTGGACAATATTTGTTAATATAGTGGACAATATCTGGTAGTATAATGGACAGTATTTTGTTCTATAATTGACAGTATAGTGGACAATATTTGTTAATATAGTAGACAATATTTGTTCATATATTGGACAGTATTTGGTAGTATATTGGACAGTATAGTAGACAATATTTGTTAATATAGTGGACAATATCTGGTAGTATATTTGACAGTATTTGGTAGTATAATGGACAGTATTTTCTAGTATAATGGACAGTATAGTGGACAATGTTTGTTAATATAGTGGACAATATCTGGTAGTTTAATGGACAGTATTTGGGAGTATAATGGACAGTATAGTGGACAATGTTTGTTAATATAGTGGACAATATCTGGTAGTTTAATGGACAGTATTTGGGAGTATAATGGACAGTATAGTGGACAATATTTATTAATATAGTGGACAATATCTGGTAGTTTAATGGACAGTATTTGGGAGTATAATGGACAGTATAGTGGACAATATTTGTTAATATAGTGGACAATATCTGGTAGTATAATGGACAGTATTTGCTAATATAATGGACAGTATAGTGGACAATGTTTGTTAATATAGTGGACAATATCTGGTAGTTTAATGGACAGTATTTGGGAGTGTAATGGACAGTATAGTGGACAATGTTTGTTAATATAGTGGACAATATCTGGTAGTTTAATGGACAGTATTTGGGAGTATAATGGACAGTATAGTGGACAATATTTGTAAATATAGTGGACAATATCTGGTAGTATAATGGACAATATTTGGTAGTATAATGGACAGTATAGTGGACAATATTTGTTAATATAGTGGACAATACCTAGTAGTATAATGAACAGTATTTGGGAGTATAATGGACAGTATAGTGGACAATATTTGTTAATATAGTGGACAATATCTGGTAGTATAATGGACAGTATTTGGTAGTATAATGGACAGTATAGTGGACAATATTTATTAATATAGTAGACAATATCTGGTAGTATAATGGACAGTATTTGGTAGTATAATGGACGGTATACTGGACAATGTTTGTTATTATAGTCAACAATATTTGTTCATATATTGGACAGTATTTCGTAGTATAATGGATAGTATAGTGGACAATGCTTGTTAATATTGTGGACAATATCTGGTAGTATAATGGACTGTATTTGGTAGTATAATGGACAGTATAGTGGACAATATTTGTTAATATAGTGGACAATATCTGGTAGTATAATGGACAGTATTTGCTAGTATAATGGACAGTATAGTGGACAATGTTTGTTAATATAGTGGACAATATCTGGTAGTATAATGGAGAGTATTTGCTAGTATAATGGACAGTATAGTGGACAATGTTTGTTAATATAGTGGATAATATCTGGTAGTGTAATGGACAGTATTTGGTAGTATAATGGACAGTATAGTGGACAATATTTGTTAATATAGTGGACAATATCTTGTAGTATAATGGACAGTATAGTGGACAATGTTTGTTAATATAGTGGACAATATCTGGTAGTATAATGGACAGTATTATGGAGTATAATGGACAGTATAGTGGACAATATTTGTTAATATAGTGGACAATATCTGGTAGTATAATGGACAATATTTGGGAGTATAATGGACAGTATAGTGGACAATATTTGTTAATATAGTGGACAATGTCTGGTAGTATAATTGACAGTATTTGGTAGTATAATGGACAGTATAGTGGACAATATTTGTTAATATAGTGGACAATATCTGATAGCATAATGGACAGTATTTGGTAGTATAATGGACAGTATAGTGGACAATATTTGTTAATATAGTGGACAATATCTCGTAGTATAATTGACAGTATTTGGTAGTATAATGGACAGTATAGTGGACAATATTTGTTAATATAGTGGACAATATCTGGTAGTATAATGCACAGTATTTGCTAGTATAATGGACAGTATAGTGGACAATGTTTGTTAATATAGTGGACAATATCTGGTAGTATAATGGACAGTATTTAGGAGTATAATGGACAGTATAGTGGACAATATTTGTTAATATTGTGGACAATATCTGGTAGTATAATGGACAGTATTTGGGAGTATAATGGACAGTATAGTGGACAATATTTCTTAATATAGTGGACAATATTTGGTTGTATAATTGACAGTATAGTAGGAAATATTTGGTAGTATAATGGACAGTATTTGGTAGTATAATGGACAGTATAGTGGACAATATTTGTTAATATAGTGGACAATACCTTGTTGTATAATGGACAGTATTTGGTAGTATTATGGACAGTATAGTGGACAATATTTGTTAATATAGTTGAAATTACTTGGTGGTATAATGGACAGTATTTGGGAGTATAATTGACAGTATAGTGGACAATACTTGTTAATATAGTGGACAATATCTGGTAGTATAATGGACAGTATTTGGGAGTATAATGGACAGTATAGTGGACAATATTTCTTAATATAGTGGACAATATTTGGTTGTATAATTCACAGTATAGTTGACAATATTTGGTAGTATAATGGACAGTATTTGGTAGTATAATGGACAGTATAGTTGACAATATTTTTTAATATAGTTGACAATATCTGGTTGTATAATTCACAGTATTTGGTAGTAAAATGGACAGTATAGTGGTCAATATTTGTTAATATAGTGGACAATATCTGATAGCATAATGGACAGTATTTGGTAGTATAATGGACAGTATAGTGGACAATATTTGTTAATATAGTGGACAATATCTGGTAGTATAATTGACAGTATTTGGTAGTATAATGGACAGTATAGTGGACAATATTTGTTAATATAGTGGACAATATCCGGTGTATAATGGACAGTATTTGGTAGTATAATGGACAGTATAGTGGACAATATTTGTTAATATAGTGGACAATATCTGGTAGTATAATGGACAGTATTTGGTAGTATAATGGACAATATAGTGGACAATATTTGTTAATATAGTGGACAATATTTGTTCGTATATTGGACAGTATTTGGTAGTATAATGGACAGTATAGTGGACAATATTTGTTAATATAGTGGACAATATCTGATAGCATAATGGACAGTATTTGGGAGTATAATGGACAGTATAGTGGACAATATTTGTTAATATAGTGGACAATATCTGGTAGTATAATGGACAGTATTTGGGAGTATATTTGACAGTATAGTGGACAATACTTTTTAATATAGTGGACAATATCTGGTAGTATAATGGACAGTATTTGGGAGTATAATGGACAGTATAGTGGACAATATTTGTTAATATAGTGGACAATATTTGGTTGTATAATTGTCAGTATAATGGACAATATTTGGTAGTATAATGGACAGTATTTGGTAGTATAATGGACAGTATAGTTGACAATATTTTTTAATATAGTTGACAATATCTGGTTGTATAATTCACAGTATTTGGTAGTAAAATGGACAGTATAGTGGTCAATATTTGTTAATATAGTGGACAATATCTGATAGCATAATGGACAGTATTTGGTAGTATAATGGACTGTATAGTGGACAATATTTGTTAATATAGTGGACAATATCTGGTAGTACAATTGACAGTATTTGGTAGTATAATGGACAGTATAGTGGACAATATTTGTTAATATAGTGGACAATATCTGGTAGTATAATGGACAGTATTTGGTAGTATAATGGACAGTATAGTGGACAATATTTGTTAATATAGTGGACAATATCAGGTAGTATAATGGACAGTATTTTGTAGTATAATTGACAGTATAGTGGACAATATTTGTTAAAATAGTAGACAATATTTGTTCGTATATTGGACAGTATTTGGTAGTATATTGGACAGTATAGTAGACAATATTTGTTAATATAGTGGACAATATCTGGTAGTATATTTGACAGTATTTGGTAGTATAATGGACAGTATAGTGGACAATATTTGTTAATATAGTGGACAATATCTGGTAGTATAATTGACAGTATTTGGGAGTATAATGGACAGTATAGTGGACAATATTTGTTAATATAGTGGACAATATCTGGTAGTATAATGGACAGTATTTGGTAGTATAATGGACAGTATAGTGGACAATATTTGTTAATATAGTGGACAATATCTGGTAGATTAATGGACAGTATTTGGGAGTATACTGGACAGTATAGAGGACAATATTTGTTAATATAGTGGACAATATCTGGTAGTATAATTGACAGTATTTGCTAGTATAATGGACAGTATAGTGGACAATATTTGTTAATATAGTGGACAATATCTGGTAGTATAATTGACAGTATTTGCTAGTATAATGGACAGTATAGTGGACAATATTTGTTAATATAGTGGACAATATCTGGTAGTATAATGGACAGTATTTGCTAGTATAATGGACAGTATAGTGAACAATATTTGTTAATATAGTGGACAATATCTGGTAGTATAATTGACAGTATTTGGTACTATAATGGACAGTATAGTGGACAATATTTGTTAATATAGTGGACAATATCTGGTAGTATAATTGACAGTATTTGCTAGTATAATGGACAGTATAGAGGACAATATTTGTTAATATAGTGGACAATATCTGGTAGTATAATGGACAGTATTTGCTAGTATAATGGACAGTATAGTGGACAATATTTGTTAATATAGTGGACAATATCTGGTAGTATAATGGACAGTATTTGGTAGTATAATGGACAGTATAGTGGACAATATTTGTTAATATAGTGGACAATATCTGGTAGATTAATGGACAGTATTTGGCAGTATACTGGACAGTATAGAGGACAATATTTGTTAATATAGTGGACAATATCTGGTAGTATAATTGACAGTATTTGCTAGTATAATGGACAGTATAGTGGACAATATTTGTTAATATAGTGGACAATATCTGGTAGTATAATTGACAGTATTTGCTAGTATAATGGACAGTATAGTGGACAATATTTGTTAATATAGTGGACAATATCTGGTAGTATAATGGACAGTATTTGCTAGTATAATGGACAGTATAGTGAACAATATTTGTTAATATAGTGGACAATATCTGGTAGTATAATTGACAGTATTTGGTACTATAATGGACAGTATAGTGGACAATATTTGTTAATATAGTGGACAATATCTGGTAGTATAATTGACAGTATTTGCTAGTATAATGGACAGTATAGAGGACAATATTTGTTAATATAGTGGACAATATCTGGTAGTATAATTGACAGTATTTGCTAGTATAATGGACAGTATAGTGGACAATATTTGTTAATATAGTGGACAATATCTGGTCGTATAATTGACAGTATTTGCTAGTATAATGGACAGTATAGTGGACAATATTTGCTAATATAGTGGACAATATCTGGTAGTATAATTGACAGTATTTGCTAGTATAATGGACAGTATAGTGGACAATATTTGTTAATGTAGTGGACAATATCTGGTAGTATAATTGACAGTATTTGCTAGTATAATGGACAGAATAGAGGACAATATTTGTTAATATAGTAGACAATATTTGTTCATATATTGGACAGTATTTGGTAGTATATTGGACAGTATAGTAGACAATATTTGTTAATATAGTGGACAATATCTGGTAGTATATTTGACAGTATTTGGTAGTATAATGGACAGTATTTTCTAGTATAATGGACAGTATAGTGGACAATGTTTGTTAATATAGTGGACAATATCTGGTAGTTTAATGGACAGTATTTGGGAGTATAATGGACGGTATAGTGGACAATGTTTGTTAATATAGTGGACAATATCTGGTAGTTTAATGGACAGTATTTGGGAGTATAATGGACAGTATAGTGGACAATATTTATTAATATAGTGGACAATATCTGGTAGTTTAATGGACAGTATTTGGGAGTATAATGGACAGTACAGTGGACAATATTTGTTAATATAGTGGACAATATCTGGTAGTATAATGGACAGTATTTGCTAATATAATGGACAGTATAGTGGACAATGTTTGTTAATATAGTGGACAATATCTGGTAGTTTAATGGACAGTATTTGGGAGTATAATGGACAGTATAGTGGACAATGTTTGTTAATATAGTGGACAATATCTGGTAGTTTAATGGACAGTATTTGGGAGTATAATGGACAGTATAGTGGACAATATTTGTTAATATAGTGGACAATATCTGGTAGTTTAATGGACAGTATTTGGGAGTATAATGGACAGTATAGTGGACAATATTTGTTAATATAGTGGACAATATCTGGTAGTATAATGGACAGTATTTGCTAGTATAATGGACAGTATAGTGGACAATGTTTGTTAATATAGTGGACAATATCTGGTAGTTTAATGGACAGTATTTGGGAGTATAATGGACAGTATAGTGGACAATGTTAATATAGTGGACAATATCTGGTAGTTTAATGGACAGTATTTGGGAGTATAATGGACAGTATAGTGGACAATGTTTGTTAATATAGTGGACAATATCTGGTAGTTTAATGGACAGTATTTGGGAGTATAATGGACAGTATAGTGGACAATATTTGTTAATATAGTGGACAATATCTGGTAGTATAATGGACAGTATTTGCTAGTATAATGGACAGTATAGTGGACAATATTTGTTAATATAGTGGACAATATCTGGTAGTATAATTGACAGTATTTGGTAGTATAATGGACAGTATAGTGGACAATATTTGTTAATATAGTGGACAATATCTGGTAGTATAATGGACAGTATTTGCTAGTATAATGGACAGTATAGTGGACAATGTTTGTTAATATAGTGGACAATATCTGGTAGTATAATGGACAGTATTTGGGAGTATAATGGACAGTATAGTGGACAATATTTGTTAATATAGTGGACAATATCAGGTAGTATAATGGTCAGTATTTGGGAGTATAATGGACAGTATAGTGGACAATATTTCTTAATATAGTGGACAATATTTGGTTGTATAATTGACAGTTTTATAGAAAATATTTGGTAGTATAATGGACAGTATTTGGTAGTATAATGGACAGTATAGTGGACAATATTTGTTAATATAGTGGACAATACCTGGTTGTATAATGGACAGTATTTGGTAGTATTATGGACAGTATAGTGGACAATATTTGTTAATATAGTTGAAATTACTTGGTGGTATAATGGACAGTATTTGGGAGTATAATTGACAGTATAGTGGACAATACTTGTTAATATAGTGGACAATATCTGGTAGTATAATGGACAGTATTTGGGAGTATAATGGACAGTATAGTGGACAATATTTGTTAATATAGTGGACAATATTTGGTTGTATAATTGTCAGTATAGTGGACAATATTTGGTAGTATAATGGACAGTATTTGGTAGTATAATGGACAGTATAGTTGACAATATTTTTTAATATAGTTGACAATATCTGGTTGTATAATTCACAGTATTTGGTAGTAAAATGGACAGTATAGTGGTCAATATTTGTTAATATAGTGGACAATATCTGATAGCATAATGGACAGTATTTGGTAGTATAATGGACAGTATAGTGGACAATATTTGTTAATATAGTGGACAATATCTGGTAGTACAATTGACAGTATTTGGTAGTATAATGGACAGTATAGTGGACAATATTTGTTAATATAGTGGACAATATCTGGTAGTATAATGGACAGTATTTGGTAGTATAATGGACAGTATAGTGGACAATATTTGTTAATATAGTGGACAATATCAGGTAGTATATTGGACAGTATTTGGTAGTATATTGGACAGTATAGTAGACAATATTTGTTAATATAGTGGACAATATCTGGTAGTATATTTGACAGTATTTGGTAGTATAATGGACAGTATAGTGGACAATATTTGTTAATATAGTGGACAATATCTGGTAGTATAATTGACAGTATTTGGGAGTATAATGGACAGTATAGTGGACAATATTTGTTAATATAGTGGACAATATCTGGTAGTATAATGGACAGTATTTGGTAGTATAATGGACAGTATAGTGGACAATATTTGTTAATATAGTGGACAATATCTGGTAGATTAATGGACAGTATTTGGGAGTATAATGGACAGTATAGAGGACAATATTTGTTAATGTAGTGGACAATATCTGGTAGTATAATTGACAGTATTTGCTAGTATAATGGACAGTATAGAGGACAATATTTGTTAATATAGTGGACAATATCTGGTAGTATAATTGACAGTATTTGCTAGTATAATGGACAGTATAGTGGACAATATTTGTTAATATAGTGGACAATATCTGGTAGTATAATGGACAGTATTTGCTAGTATAATGGACAGTATAGTGAACAATATTTGTTAATATAGTGGACAATATCAGGTAGTATAATTGACAGTATTTGGTAGTATAATGGACAGTATAGTGGACAATATTTGTTAATATAGTGGACAATATCTGGTAGTATAATTGACAGTATTTGCTAGTATAATGGACAGTATAGAGGACAATATTTTTTAATATAGTGGACAATATCTGGTAGTATAATTGACAGTATTTGCTAGTATAATGGACAGTATAGTGGACAATATTTGTTAATATAGTGGACAATATCTGGTAGTATAATTGACAGTATTTGCTAGTATAATGGACAGTATAGAGGACAATATTTGTTAATATAGTGGACAATATCTGGTAGTATAATTGACAGTATTTGCTAGTATAATGGACAGTATAGTGGACAATATTTGTTAATATAGTGGACAATATCTGGTAGTATAATTGACAGTATTTGCTAGTATAATGGACAGTATAGAGGACAATATTTGTTAATATAGTGGACAATATCTGGTAGTATAATTGACAGTATTTGGGAGTATAATGGACAGTATAGTGGACAATATTTGTTAATATAGTGGACAATATCTGGTAGTATAATGGACAGTATTTGGTAGTATAATGGACAGTATAGTGGACAATATTTGTTAATATAGTGGACAATATCTGGTAGATTAATGGACAGTATTTGGGAGTATAATGGACAGTATAGAGGACAATATTTGTTAATATAGTGGACAATATCTGGTAGTATAATTGACAGTAGTTGCTAGTAGAATGGACAGTATAGTGGACAATATTTGTTCTTCTTTGGCTTGGCTTCGCGGACGAAGATTTATGGAGGGGGTAAAAAAGTCCACGTCAGCTGCAGGCTCGTTTGTGGCTGACCAGTCCGATGCGGGACAGGCAGACACGATTGCAGCGGTTGCAAGGGAAAATTGGTTGGTTGGGGTTGGGTGTTGGGTTTTTCCTCCTTTGCCTTTTGTCAGTGAGGTGGGCTCTGCGGTCTTCTTCAAAGGAGGCTGCTGCCCGCCAAACTGTGAGGCGCCAAGATGCACGGTTTGAGGCGTTATCAGCCCACTGGCGGTGGTCAATGTGGCAGGCACCAAGAGATTTCTTTAGGCAGTCCTTGTACCTTTTCTTTGGTGCACCTCTGTCACGGTGGCCAGTGGAGAGCTCGCCATATAATACGATCTTGGGAAGGCGATGGTCCTCCATTCTGGAGACGTGACCCATCCAGCGCAGCTGGATCTTCAGCAGCGTGGACTCGATGCTGTCGACCTCTGCCATCTCGAGTACCTCGACGTTAGGGGTGTGAGCGCTCCAATGGATGTTGAGGATGGAGCGGAGACAACGCTGGTGGAAGCGTTCTAAGAGCCGTAGGTGGTGCCGGTAGAGGACCCATGATTCGGAGCCGAACAGGAGTGTGGGTATGACAACGGCTCTGTATACGCTTATCTTTGTGAGGTTTTTCAGTTGGTTGTTTTTCCAGACTCTTTTGTGTGGTCTTGCAAAGGCGCTATTTGCCTTGGCGAGTCTGTTGTCTATCTCATTGTCGATCCTTGCATCTGATGAAATGGTGCAACCGAGATAGGTAAACTGGTTGACCGTTTTGAGTTTTGTGTGCCCGATGGAGATGTGGGGGGGCTGGTAGTCATGGTGGGGAGCTGGCTGATGGAGGACCTCAGTTTCTTCAGGCTGACTTCCAGGCCAAACATTTTGGCAGTTTCCGCAAAGCAGGACGTCAAGCGCTGAAGAGCTGGCTCTGAATGGGCAACTAAAGCGGCATCATCTGCAAAGAGTAGTTCACGGACAAGTTTCTCTTGTGTCTTGGTGTGAGCTTGCAGGCGCCTCAGATTGAAGAGACTGCCATCCGTGCGGTACCGGATGTAAACAGCGTCTTCATTGTTGGGGTCTTTCATGGCTTGGTTCAGCATCATGCTGAAGAAGACTTCTCTTTCTTTGGCTTGGCTTCGCGGACGAAGATTTATGGAGGGGGTAAAAAGTCCACGTCAGCTGCAGGCTCGTTTGTGGCTGACCAGTCCGATGCGGGACAGGCAGACACGATTGCAGCGGTTGCAAGGGAAAATTGGTTGGTTGGGGTTGGGTGTTGGGTTTTTCCTCCTTTGCCTTTTGTCAGTGAGGTGGTCTCTGCGGTCTTCTTCAAAGGAGGCTGCTGCCCGCCAAACTGTGAGGCGCCAAGATGCACGGTTTGAGGCGTTATCAGCCCACTGGCGGTGGTCAATGTGGCAGGCACCAAGAGATTTCTTTAGGCAGTCCTTGTACCTTTTCTTTGGTGCACCTCTGTCACGGTGGCCAGTGGAGAGCTCGCCATATAATACGATCTTGGGAAGGCGATGGTCCTCCATTCTGGAGACGTGACCCATCCAGCGCAGCTGGATCTTCAGCAGCGTGGACTCGATGCTGTCGACCTCTGCCATCTCGAGTACCTCGACGTTAGGGGTGTGAGCGCTCCAATGGATGTTGAGGATGGAGCGGAGACAACGCTGGTGGAAGCGTTCTAGGAGCCGTAGGTGGTGCCGGTAGAGGACCCATGATTCGGAGCCGAACAGGAGTGTGGGTATGACAACGGCTCTGTATACGCTTATCTTTGTGAGGTTTTTCAGTTGGTTGTTATTCCAGACTCTTTTGTGTAGTCTTCCAAAGGCGCTATTTGCCTTGGCGAGTCTGTTGTCTATCTCATTGTCGATCCTTGCATCTGATGAAATGGTGCAGCCGAGATAGGTAAACTGGTTGACCGTTTTGAGTTTTGTGTGCCCGATGGAGATGGAGACAGCTCCAAGAAAAGTGCAGAGAACAAAACAAAGGACTCTACATCACCTTTGTTGACCTCACCAAAGCCTTCGACACCGTGAGCAGGAAAGGGCTTTGGCAAATACTAGAGCGCATCGGATGTCCCCCAAAGTTCCTCAACATGATTATCCAACTGCACGAAAACCAACAAGGTCGGGTCAGATACAGCAATGAGCTCTCTGAACCCTTCTCCATTAACAATGGCGTGAAGCAAGGCTGTGTTCTCGCACCAACCCTCTTTTCTTTTCTTCAATCTTCTTCAGCATGATGCTGAACCACAATATTTGTTAATATAGTGGAAAATATCTGATAGCATAATGGACAGTATTTGGGAGTATAATGGACAGTATAGTGGACAATATTTGTTAATATAGTGGACAATATCTGGTAGTATAATGGACAGTATTTGGTAGTATAATGGACAGTATAGTGGACAATATTTGTTAATATAGTGGACAATATCTGGTAGTTTAATGGACAGTATTTGGGAGTATAATGGACAGTATAGACGACAATATTTGTTAATATAGTGGACAATATCTGGTAGTATAATGGACAGTATTTGGTAGTATAATGGACAGTATAGTGGACAATGTTTGTTAATATAGTGGACAATATCTTGTAGTTTAATGGACAGTATTTGCGAGTATAATGGACAGTATAGAGGACAATATTTGTTAATATAGTGGACAATATCTGGTAGTATAATGGACAGTATTTGGGAGTATAATGGACAGTATAGTGGACAATATTTGTTAATATAGTGGACAATATCTGGTAGTATAATGGACAGTATTTGCTAGTATAATGGACAGTATAGTGGACAATATTTGTTAATATAGTGGACAATATCTGGTAGTATAATTGACAGTATTTGCTAGTATAATGGACAGTATAGTGGACAATATTTGTTAATATAGTGGACAATATCTGGTAGTATAATTGACAGTATTTGCTAGTATAATGGACAGTATAGAGGACAATATTTGTTAATATAGTGGACAATATCTGGTAGTATAATTGACAGTATTTGGGAGTATAATGGACAGTATAGTGGACAATATTTTTTTAATATAGTGGACAATATCTGGTAGTATAATGGACAGTATTTGGTAGTATAATGGACAGTATAGTGGACAATATTTGTTAATATAGTGGACAATATCTGGTAGATTAATGGACAGTATTTGGTAGTATAATGGACAGTATAGAGGACAATATTTGTTAATATAGTTGACAATATCTGGTAGTATAATTGACAGTATTTGCTAGTATAATGGACAGTGTAGTGGACAATATTTGTTAATATAGTGGACAATATCTGATAGCATAATGGACAGTATTTGGGAGTATAATGGACAGTATAGTGGACAATATTTGTTAATATAGTGGACAATATCTGGTAGTATAATGGACAGTATTTGGGAGTATATTTGACAGTATAGTGGACAATACTTGTTAATATAGTGGACAATATCTGGTAGTATAATGGACAGTATTTGGGAGTATAATGGACAGTATAGTGGACAATATTTGTTAATATAGTGGACAATATTTTGTTGTATAATTGTCAGTATAGTGGACAATATTTGGTAGTATAATGGACAGTATTTGGTAGTATAATGGACAGTATAGTTGACAATATTTTTTAATATAGTTGACAATATCTGGTTGTATAATTCACAGTATTTGGTAGTAAAATGGACAGTATAGTGGTCAATATTTGTTAATATAGTGGACAATATCTGATAGCATAATGGACAGTATTTGGTAGTATAATGGACTGTATAGTGGACAATATTTGTTAATATAGTGGACAATATCTGGTAGTACAATTGACAGTATTTGGTAGTATAATGGACAGTATAGTGGACAATATTTGTTAATATAGTGGACAATATCTGGTAGTATAATGGACAGTATTTGGTAGTATAATGGACAGTATAGTGGACAATATTTGTTAATATAATGGACAATATCAGGTAGTATAATGGACAGTATTTTGTAGTATAATTGACAGTATAGTGGACAATATTTGTTAAAATAGTAGACAATATTTGTTCGTATATTGGACAGTATTTGGTAGTATATTGGACAGTATAGTAGACAATATTTGTTAATATAGTGGACAATATCTGGTAGTATATTTGACAGTATTTGGTAGTATAATGGACAGTATAGTGGACAATATTTGTTAATATAGTGGACAATATCTGGTAGTATAATTGACAGTATTTGGGAGTATAATGGACAGTATAGTGGACAATATTTGTTAATATAGTGGACAATATCTGGTAGTATAATGGACAGTATTTGGTAGTATAATGGACAGTATAGTGGACAATATTTGTTAATATAGTGGACAATATCTGGTAGATTAATGGACAGTATTTGGGAGTATACTGGACAGTATAGAGGACAATATTTGTTAATATAGTGGACAATATCTGGTAGTATAATTGACAGTATTTGCTAGTATAATGGACAGTATAGAGGACAATATTTGTTAATATAGTGGACAATATCTGGTAGTATAATTGACAGTATTTGCTAGTATAATGGACAGTATAGTGGACAATATTTGTTAATATAGTGGACAATATCTGGTAGTATAATGGACAGTATTTGCTAGTATAATGGACAGTATAGTGAACAATATTTGTTAATATAGTGGACAATATCTGGTAGTATAATTGACAGTATTTGGTACTATAATGGACAGTATAGTGGACAATATTTGTTAATATAGTGGACAATATCTGGTAGTATAATTGACAGTATTTGCTAGTATAATGGACAGTATAGAGGACAATATTTGTTAATATAGTGGACAATATCTGGTAGTATAATTGACAGTATTTGCTAGTATAATGGACAGTATAGTGGACAATATTTGTTAAGATAGTGGACAATATCTGGTAGTATAATTGACAGTATTTGCTAGTATAATGGACAGTATAGTGGACAATATTTGTTAATATAGTGGACAATATCTGGTAGTATAATTGACAGTATTTGCTAGTATAATGGACAGTATAGTGGACAATATTTGTTAATGTAGTGGACAATATCTAGTAGTATAATTGACAGTATTTGCTAGTATAATGGACAGTATAGAGGACAATATTTGTTAATATAGTGGACAATATCTGGTAGTATAATTGACAGTATTTGGGAGTATAATGGACAATATAGTGGACAATATTTGTTAATATAGTGGACAATATCTGGTAGATTAATGGACAGTATTTGGGAGTATAATGGACAGTATAGAGGACAATATTTGTTAATATAGTGGACAATATCTGGTAGTATAATGGACAGTATTTGCTAGTATAATGGACAATATAGTGGACAATATTTGTTAATATAGTGGACAATATCTGGTAGTATAATTGACAGTATTTGCTAGTATAATGGACAGTATAGTGGACAATATTTGTTAATATAGTGGACAATATCTGGTAGTATAATTGACAGTATTTGCTAGTATAATGGACAGTATAGAGGACAATATTTGTTAATATAGTGGACAATATCTGGTAGTATAATTGACAGTATTTGGGAGTATAATGGACAGTATAGTGGACAATATTTTTTTAATATAGTGGACAATATCTGGTAGTATAATGGACAGTATTTGGTAGTATAATGGACAGTATAGTGGACAATATTTGTTAATATAGTGGACAATATCTGGTAGATTAATGGACAGTATTTGGTAGTATAATGGACAGTATAGAGGACAATATTTGTTAATATAGTTGACAATATCTGGTAGTATAATTGACAGTATTTGCTAGTATAATGGACAGTGTAGTGGACAATATTTGTTAATATAGTGGACAATATCTGATAGCATAATGGACAGTATTTGGGAGTATAATGGACAGTATAGTGGACAATATTTGTTAATATAGTGGACAATATCTGGTAGTATAATGGACAGTATTTGGGAGTATAATGGACAGTATAGTGGACAATGTTTGTTAATATAGTGGACAATATCTGGTAGTATAATTGACAGTATTTGCTAGTATAATGGACAGTATAGAGGACAATATTTGTTAATATAGTGGACAATATCTGGTAGTATAATTGACAGTATTTGCTAGTATAATGGACAGTATAGTGGACAATATTTGTTAATATAGTGGACAATATCTGGTCGTATAATTGACAGTATTTGCTAGTATAATGGACAGTATAGTGGACAATATTTGCTAATATAGTGGACAATATCTGGTAGTATAATTGACAGTATTTGCTAGTATAATGGACAGTATAGTGGACAATATTTGTTAATGTAGTGGACAATATCTGGTAGTATAATTGACAGTATTTGCTAGTATAATGGACAGAATAGAGGACAATATTTGTTAATATAGTAGACAATATTTGTTCATATATTGGACAGTATTTGGTAGTATATTGGACAGTATAGTAGACAATATTTGTTAATATAGTGGACAATATCTGGTAGTATATTTGACAGTATTTGGTAGTATAATGGACAGTATTTTCTAGTATAATGGACAGTATAGTGGACAATGTTTGTTAATATAGTGGACAATATCTGGTAGTTTAATGGACAGTATTTGGGAGTATAATGGACGGTATAGTGGACAATGTTTGTTAATATAGTGGACAATATCTGGTAGTTTAATGGACAGTATTTGGGAGTATAATGGACAGTATAGTGGACAATATTTATTAATATAGTGGACAATATCTGGTAGTTTAATGGACAGTATTTGGGAGTATAATGGACAGTACAGTGGACAATATTTGTTAATATAGTGGACAATATCTGGTAGTATAATGGACAGTATTTGCTAATATAATGGACAGTATAGTGGACAATGTTTGTTAATATAGTGGACAATATCTGGTAGTTTAATGGACAGTATTTGGGAGTATAATGGACAGTATAGTGGACAATGTTTGTTAATATAGTGGACAATATCTGGTAGTTTAATGGACAGTATTTGGGAGTATAATGGACAGTATAGTGGACAATATTTGTTAATATAGTGGACAATATCTGGTAGTTTAATGGACAGTATTTGGGAGTATAATGGACAGTATAGTGGACAATATTTGTTAATATAGTGGACAATATCTGGTAGTATAATGGACAGTATTTGCTAGTATAATGGACAGTATAGTGGACAATGTTTGTTAATATAGTGGACAATATCTGGTAGTTTAATGGACAGTATTTGGGAGTATAATGGACAGTATAGTGGACAATGTTAATATAGTGGACAATATCTGGTAGTTTAATGGACAGTATTTGGGAGTATAATGGACAGTATAGTGGACAATGTTTGTTAATATAGTGGACAATATCTGGTAGTTTAATGGACAGTATTTGGGAGTATAATGGACAGTATAGTGGACAATATTTGTTAATATAGTGGACAATATCTGGTAGTATAATGGACAGTATTTGCTAGTATAATGGACAGTATAGTGGACAATATTTGTTAATATAGTGGACAATATCTGGTAGTATAATTGACAGTATTTGGTAGTATAATGGACAGTATAGTGGACAATATTTGTTAATATAGTGGACAATATCTGGTAGTATAATGGACAGTATTTGCTAGTATAATGGACAGTATAGTGGACAATGTTTGTTAATATAGTGGACAATATCTGGTAGTATAATGGACAGTATTTGGGAGTATAATGGACAGTATAGTGGACAATATTTGTTAATATAGTGGACAATATCAGGTAGTATAATGGTCAGTATTTGGGAGTATAATGGACAGTATAGTGGACAATATTTCTTAATATAGTGGACAATATTTGGTTGTATAATTGACAGTTTTATAGAAAATATTTGGTAGTATAATGGACAGTATTTGGTAGTATAATGGACAGTATAGTGGACAATATTTGTTAATATAGTGGACAATACCTGGTTGTATAATGGACAGTATTTGGTAGTATTATGGACAGTATAGTGGACAATATTTGTTAATATAGTTGAAATTACTTGGTGGTATAATGGACAGTATTTGGGAGTATAATTGACAGTATAGTGGACAATACTTGTTAATATAGTGGACAATATCTGGTAGTATAATGGACAGTATTTGGGAGTATAATGGACAGTATAGTGGACAATATTTGTTAATATAGTGGACAATATTTGGTTGTATAATTGTCAGTATAGTGGACAATATTTGGTAGTATAATGGACAGTATTTGGTAGTATAATGGACAGTATAGTTGACAATATTTTTTAATATAGTTGACAATATCTGGTTGTATAATTCACAGTATTTGTAGTAAAATGGACAGTATAGTGGTCAATATTTGTTAATATAGTGGACAATATCTGATAGCATAATGGACAGTATTTGGTAGTATAATGGACAGTATAGTGGACAATATTTGTTAATATAGTGGACAATATCTGGTAGTACAATTGACAGTATTTGGTAGTATAATGGACAGTATAGTGGACAATATTTGTTAATATAGTGGACAATATCTGGTAGTATAATGGACAGTATTTGGTAGTATAATGGACAGTATAGTGGACAATATTTGTTAATATAGTGGACAATATCAGGTAGTATATTGGACAGTATTTGGTAGTATATTGGACAGTATAGTAGACAATATTTGTTAATATAGTGGACAATATCTGGTAGTATATTTGACAGTATTTGGTAGTATAATGGACAGTATAGTGGACAATATTTGTTAATATAGTGGACAATATCTGGTAGTATAATTGACAGTATTTGGAGTATAATGGACAGTATAGTGGACAATATTTGTTAATATAGTGGACAATATCTGGTAGTATAATGGACAGTATTTGGTAGTATAATGGACAGTATAGTGGACAATATTTGTTAATATAGTGGACAATATCTGGTAGATTAATGGACAGTATTTGGGAGTATAATGGACAGTATAGAGGACAATATTTGTTAATGTAGTGGACAATATCTGGTAGTATAATTGACAGTATTTGCTAGTATAATGGACAGTATAGAGGACAATATTTGTTAATATAGTGGACAATATCTGGTAGTATAATTGACAGTATTTGCTAGTATAATGGACAGTATAGTGGACAATATTTGTTAATATAGTGGACAATATCTGGTAGTATAATGGACAGTATTTGCTAGTATAATGGACAGTATAGTGAACAATATTTGTTAATATAGTGGACAATATCAGGTAGTATAATTGACAGTATTTGGTAGTATAATGGACAGTATAGTGGACAATATTTGTTAATATAGTGGACAATATCTGGTAGTATAATTGACAGTATTTGCTAGTATAATGGACAGTATAGAGGACAATATTTTTTAATATAGTGGACAATATCTGGTAGTATAATTGACAGTATTTGCTAGTATAATGGACAGTATAGTGGACAATATTTGTTAATATAGTGGACAATATCTGGTAGTATAATTGACAGTATTTGCTAGTATAATGGACAGTATAGAGGACAATATTTGTTAATATAGTGGACAATATCTGGTAGTATAATTGACAGTATTTGCTAGTATAATGGACAGTATAGTGGACAATATTTGTTAATATAGTGGACAATATCTGGTAGTATAATTGACAGTATTTGCTAGTATAATGGACAGTATAGAGGACAATATTTGTTAATATAGTGGACAATATCTGGTAGTATAATTGACAGTATTTGGGAGTATAATGGACAGTATAGTGGACAATATTTGTTAATATAGTGGACAATATCTGGTAGTATAATGGACAGTATTTGGTAGTATAATGGACAGTATAGTGGACAATATTTGTTAATATAGTGGACAATATCTGGTAGATTAATGGACAGTATTTGGGAGTATAATGGACAGTATAGAGGACAATATTTGTTAATATAGTGGACAATATCTGGTAGTATAATTGACAGTAGTTGCTAGTAGAATGGACAGTATAGTGGACAATATTTGTTCTTCTTTGGCTTGGCTTCGCGGACGAAGATTTATGGAGGGGGTAAAAAAGTCCACGTCAGCTGCAGGCTCGTTTGTGGCTGACCAGTCCGATGCGGGACAGGCAGACACGATTGCAGCGGTTGCAAGGGAAAATTGGTTGGTTGGGGTTGGGTGTTGGGTTTTTCCTCCTTTGCCTTTTGTCAGTGAGGTGGGCTCTGCGGTCTTCTTCAAAGGAGGCTGCTGCCCGCCAAACTGTGAGGCGCCAAGATGCACGGTTTGAGGCGTTATCAGCCCACTGGCGGTGGTCAATGTGGCAGGCACCAAGAGATTTCTTTAGGCAGTCCTTGTACCTTTTCTTTGGTGCACCTCTGTCACGGTGGCCAGTGGAGAGCTCGCCATATAATACGATCTTGGGAAGGCGATGGTCCTCCATTCTGGAGACGTGACCCATCCAGCGCAGCTGGATCTTCAGCAGCGTGGACTCGATGCTGTCGACCTCTGCCATCTCGAGTACCTCGACGTTAGGGGTGTGAGCGCTCCAATGGATGTTGAGATGGAGCGGAGACAACGCTGGTGGAAGCGTTCTAAGAGCCGTAGGTGGTGCCGGTAGAGGACCCATGATTCGGAGCCGAACAGGAGTGTGGGTATGACAACGGCTCTGTATACGCTTATCTTTGTGAGGTTTTTCAGTTGGTTGTTTTTCCAGACTCTTTTGTGTGGTCTTGCAAAGGCGCTATTTGCCTTGGCGAGTCTGTTGTCTATCTCATTGTCGATCCTTGCATCTGATGAAATGGTGCAACCGAGATAGGTAAACTGGTTGACCGTTTTGAGTTTTGTGTGCCCGATGGAGATGTGGGGGGGCTGGTAGTCATGGTGGGGAGCTGGCTGATGGAGGACCTCAGTTTCTTCAGGCTGACTTCCAGGCCAAACATTTTGGCAGTTTCCGCAAAGCAGGACGTCAAGCGCTGAAGAGCTGGCTCTGAATGGGCAACTAAAGCGGCATCATCTGCAAAGAGTAGTTCACGGACAAGTTTCTCTTGTGTCTTGGTGTGAGCTTGCAGGCGCCTCAGATTGAAGAGACTGCCATCCGTGCGGTACCGGATGTAAACAGCGTCTTCATTGTTGGGGTCTTTCATGGCTTGGTTCAGCATCATGCTGAAGAAGACTTCTCTTTCTTTGGCTTGGCTTCGCGGACGAAGATTTATGGAGGGGGTAAAAAGTCCACGTCAGCTGCAGGCTCGTTTGTGGCTGACCAGTCCGATGCGGGACAGGCAGACACGATTGCAGCGGTTGCAAGGGAAAATTGGTTGGTTGGGGTTGGGTGTTGGGTTTTTCCTCCTTTGCCTTTTGTCAGTGAGGTGGTCTCTGCGGTCTTCTTCAAAGGAGGCTGCTGCCCGCCAAACTGTGAGGCGCCAAGATGCACGGTTTGAGGCGTTATCAGCCCACTGGCGGTGGTCAATGTGGCAGGCACCAAGAGATTTCTTTAGGCAGTCCTTGTACCTTTTCTTTGGTGCACCTCTGTCACGGTGGCCAGTGGAGAGCTCGCCATATAATACGATCTTGGGAAGGCGATGGTCCTCCATTCTGGAGACGTGACCCATCCAGCGCAGCTGGATCTTCAGCAGCGTGGACTCGATGCTGTCGACCTCTGCCATCTCGAGTACCTCGACGTTAGGGGTGTGAGCGCTCCAATGGATGTTGAGGATGGAGCGGAGACAACGCTGGTGGAAGCGTTCTAGAGCCGTAGGTGGTGCCGGTAGAGGACCCATGATTCGGAGCCGAACAGGAGTGTGGGTATGACAACGGCTCTGTATACGCTTATCTTTGTGAGGTTTTTCAGTTGGTTGTTATTCCAGACTCTTTTGTGTAGTCTTCCAAAGGCGCTATTTGCCTTGGCGAGTCTGTTGTCTATCTCATTGTCGATCCTTGCATCTGATGAAATGGTGCAGCCGAGATAGGTAAACTGGTTGACCGTTTTGAGTTTTGTGTGCCCGATGGAGATGGAGACAGCTCCAAGAAAAGTGCAGAGAACAAAACAAAGGACTCTACATCACCTTTGTTGACCTCACCAAAGCCTTCGACACCGTGAGCAGGAAAGGGCTTTGGCAAATACTAGAGCGCATCGGATGTCCCCCAAAGTTCCTCAACATGATTATCCAACTGCACGAAAACCAACAAGGTCGGGTCAGATACAGCAATGAGCTCTCTGAACCCTTCTCCATTAACAATGGCGTGAAGCAAGGCTGTGTTCTCGCACCAACCCTCTTTCTTTTCTTCAATCTTCTTCAGCATGATGCTGAACCACAATATTTGTTAATATAGTGGAAAATATCTGATAGCATAATGGACAGTATTTGGGAGTATAATGGACAGTATAGTGGACAATATTTGTTAATATAGTGGACAATATCTGGTAGTATAATGGACAGTATTTGGTAGTATAATGGACAGTATAGTGGACAATATTTGTTAATATAGTGGACAATATCTGGTAGTTTAATGGACAGTATTTGGGAGTATAATGGACAGTATAGACGACAATATTTGTTAATATAGTGGACAATATCTGGTAGTATAATGGACAGTATTTGGTAGTATAATGGACAGTATAGTGGACAATGTTTGTTAATATAGTGGACAATATCTTGTAGTTTAATGGACAGTATTTGCGAGTATAATGGACAGTATAGAGGACAATATTTGTTAATATAGTGGACAATATCTGGTAGTATAATGGACAGTATTTGGGAGTATAATGGACAGTATAGTGGACAATATTTGTTAATATAGTGGACAATATCTGGTAGTATAATGGACAGTATTTGCTAGTATAATGGACAGTATAGTGGACAATATTTGTTAATATAGTGGACAATATCTGGTAGTATAATTGACAGTATTTGCTAGTATAATGGACAGTATAGTGGACAATATTTGTTAATATAGTGGACAATATCTGGTAGTATAATTGACAGTATTTGCTAGTATAATGGACAGTATAGAGGACAATATTTGTTAATATAGTGGACAATATCTGGTAGTATAATTGACAGTATTTGGGAGTATAATGGACAGTATAGTGGACAATATTTTTTTAATATAGTGGACAATATCTGGTAGTATAATGGACAGTATTTGGTAGTATAATGGACAGTATAGTGGACAATATTTGTTAATATAGTGGACAATATCTGGTAGATTAATGGACAGTATTTGGTAGTATAATGGACAGTATAGAGGACAATATTTGTTAATATAGTTGACAATATCTGGTAGTATAATTGACAGTATTTGCTAGTATAATGGACAGTGTAGTGGACAATATTTGTTAATATAGTGGACAATATCTGATAGCATAATGGACAGTATTTGGGAGTATAATGGAGACAGTATAGTGGACAATATTTGTTAATATAGTGGACAATATCTGGTAGTATAATGGACAGTATTTGGGAGTATATTTGACAGTATAGTGGACAATACTTGTTAATATAGTGGACAATATCTGGTAGTATAATGGACAGTATTTGGGAGTATAATGGACAGTATAGTGGACAATATTTGTTAATATAGTGGACAATATTTTGTTGTATAATTGTCAGTATAGTGGACAATATTTGGTAGTATAATGGACAGTATTTGGTAGTATAATGGACAGTATAGTTGACAATATTTTTTAATATAGTTGACAATATCTGGTTGTATAATTCACAGTATTTGGTAGTAAAATGGACAGTATAGTGGTCAATATTTGTTAATATAGTGGACAATATCTGATAGCATAATGGACAGTATTTGGTAGTATAATGGACTGTATAGTGGACAATATTTGTTAATATAGTGGACAATATCTGGTAGTACAATTGACAGTATTTGGTAGTATAATGGACAGTATAGTGGACAATATTTGTTAATATAGTGGACAATATCTGGTAGTATAATGGACAGTATTTGGTAGTATAATGGACAGTATAGTGGACAATATTTGTTAATATAATGGACAATATCAGGTAGTATAATGGACAGTATTTTGTAGTATAATTGACAGTATAGTGGACAATATTTGTTAAAATAGTAGACAATATTTGTTCGTATATTGGACAGTATTTGGTAGTATATTGGACAGTATAGTAGACAATATTTGTTAATATAGTGGACAATATCTGGTAGTATATTTGACAGTATTTGGTAGTATAATGGACAGTATAGTGGACAATATTTGTTAATATAGTGGACAATATCTGGTAGTATAATTGACAGTATTTGGGAGTA
>NW_027211932.1:15000-20000 GCF_036971445.1 Narcine bancroftii
GGCAACTCGTGAACCAGACGGCCAGGCAACTCATGAATCAAGCTTTCGTGCGGCAACTTGTAAACCAAGCTGACCTACGAACGGCAATTAACCAGAAGGGCTGGGCAACTCATGAACCAAATGGACGTGGGGAAATTAATGAACCAGGCAGACGTGGGGCAACTCGTGAACCAGACGGCCAGGCAACTCGCGAATCAAGCTTTTGTGGGGCAACTCGTAAACCAAGCTGACCTACGAAATGGAATGAGTAACCAGGAGAGCCGGGCAGCTCGTCAACCAAGTTGACGTGGGGCAATTCGTGAACCAAGCAGACGTGGGGCAACTCGTGAACCATACGGCCAGGCAACTCGTGAATCAATCTGGCGTGGGGCAACTCGTAAACCAAGCTGACCTACGAACGACAATTAGTTAAGCAGAAGTGCCGGCCAACTCGTGAACCAAGCTCGCCGGAGCTTGGCGAATCCAAACCCCGACTCTCACCCTTGCCTGACCTCTAAACCTGACCGATACGCTGCTGCCTGCCCAAATCCTGTCCCTAACGCCAAATCGAGCCCAGGCCCTTACCTGAAGCCGAAGAATCAGCTTGGCGTCAACACCAGCCACAACCCTGATTCTTATCCTAACCCTAACCCTAACCGTCACCCCCACCCCATCCCTAACCCTAACCCCCACCCCAACCCTAACCCCCACCCCAACCCTAACCCTAACCCCAACCCCAAACCTAATCTTAACACTACCTGAACCAAACATTAACTCTAAGCTTAAACGTACCCCTCACCCTAACCTTGTGTCTATCCCTAAACCTGACACTGGCCTTCAACTCTCACTCTAACACTAACACTCTAAAACTAACCAGAGGCCTATCTTTTATGTGCTCACCCATTGCTGAGCCCCTAAGCTATCCCCATGCCCCTCAGCCCCGTGCAACACTCACCCTCAGCCACTGGACTGCACCTGGCCATTGCCTGCACAAGGGCCCCCACTTCATCCTGGTGTGTAACCCCTGATCCTGAACTAAGCTTTGACGAATGGACCTTAGGCACTGAAAGGAACCTGGGAACCTATCCGACGGTTGACTCCAGTGCTTTGGCCATATTCTGACGATCGCCCCGCCAACTGAATCTAAAGATCACCGCGATGCACCCGTCATCACGCCAAGAGATGGGGACATCCATCTGGGCAAAGCATCGGAAAGTGTGTGTGACTCGATCGAAAGGGCACAGAGAGAGAGAGAGAGAGAGAGAGAGAGAGAGAGAGAGAGAGGGGGGGAGAGTGAGAGAGACACAGCGAAGGAGTGAGAGAGAGGGACCGTGTGAGTGAGGGAGAGTACGAGAGAGAGAGAGAGAGAGAGAGAGAGAGAGAGAGGGGGGGGGGTGTGAGAGAGAGAGGTTGTGTGAGAGCGAGAGTGAGAGTGTGTGTGAGAGAGGGAGAGTGAGAGACAGACTGAGAGTGTGTGAGAGTGAGAGCGAGAGTGTGTGTGTGGGGGGGGGGAGGGAGCTTGTGCATGTGTGTGTGAGAGAGGGAGAGTGAGAGAGAGAGAGAGAATGGAGGGAGACTGAGAGAGTCACAGCGAGAGAGTGAGAGAGAGGGACTGTGTGAGTGAGGGAGAGTACGACAGAGTGAGAGAGAGAGTGCGAGAGAGAGAGAGAGGTTGTGTGAGAGCGAAAGTGAGAGTGTGTGAGAGACAGACTGAGAGTGTGTCAGAGTGAGAGCGAGAGTGTGTGTTTGTGGGGGGAGGGAGTTTGTGCATGTGTGTGAGAGAGGGAGAGAGAGAGAGAGAGTGAGGGAGAGTGAGAGAGACACAGTGAGGGAGTGAGAGAGAAGGACCGTGTGAGTGAGGGAGAGTATGAGAGAGAGAGGGAGAGAGGGAGAGACACACACACACAGTGACGGAGTGAGAGAGAGAGGGAGAGTGCGAGAGAGAGAGACAGAGGTTGTGTGAGAGAGAGAGGTTGTGTGAGAGCGAGAGTGTGTGTGTGTGGGGGGGGTAGCCTGTGAATGTATGTGAGAGAGGTAGAGAGAGAGAGAGAGAGAGAGAGATAGAGAGAGGGAGGGAGCGTGAAAGACGCACAGCTTGGGTGTGAGAGAGAGGGACCGTGTGAGTGAGGGAGAGTACGAAAGAGAGAGAGAGAGAGAGAGAGAGAGACACAGTGACTGAGTGAGATAGAGGGACTGTGTGAGAGAGGGAGAGTGCGAGAGAGAGAGAGAGAGGTTGTGAGAGAGAGAGAGGTTGTGTGAGAGCGAGTGTGAATGTGTGTGAGAGAGGGAGAGTGAGAGAAAGACTGAGAGTGTGTGAGAGTGAGAGCGAGAGTGTGTGTGGCGGGGTGAGGGAGATTGTGCATGTGTGTGAGAGACGGAGAGAGAGAGAGAGAGAGACACATTGACGGAGTGAGAGAGAGGGACTGTGTGAGAGGGAGAGTGTGAGAGTGAGAGGTTGTGTGAGAGAGAGAGGTTGTGTGAGAGCGAGAGTGAGTGTGTGTCAGAGAGGGAGAGTGAGAGACAGACTGAGAGTGTGAGAGCGAGAGTGTGTGTGTGTCGGGGGGCGGACTGTGCATGTGTGTGAGAGAGGGAGAGAGAGAGAGAGAGAGAGAGAGGGAGGGAGAGTGAGAGAGACACAGCAAGGGAATGAGAGAGAGGGACCGTGTGAGTGAGGGAGAGTACGAGAGAGAGAGGGAGAGAGATAGAGGGAGACACACACAATGATGGAGTGAGAGAGAGGGAGAGTACGAGAGAGGGAGAGAGAGAGTGAGAGAAAGAGAGAGAGACACACACAGTGACGGAGTGAGATTGAGGGACTGTGTGAGAGAGGGAGAGTGAGAGACAGACTGAGAGTGTTTGAGAGTGAGGGCGAGAGTGTGTGTGTGGGGGGGGAGGGAGCTTGTGAATGTGTGTGAGAGAGGGAGAGAGAGAGAGAGATACACAGTGATGGAGTGAGAGAGAGGGACTGTGTGAGAGAGGGAGAGTGCGAGAGAGAGAGGGAGATGTTGTGTGAGAGAGAGAGGTTGTGTGAGTGCAAGAGTGAGTGTGTGTGAGAGAGGGAGAGTGAGTGACAGACTGAGAGTGTGAGAGCGAGAGTGTGTGTGTGTGTGGGGGGGCGGCCTGTGCAAGTGTGTGAGAGAGGGAGAGAGAGAGAGAGAGGGAGGGAGAGTGAGCGACACACAGCGAAGGAGTGAGAGAGAGGGACCGTGTGAGTGAGGTTGAGTACGAGAGAGAGGGAGAGAGAGAGACACACACACAGTGACGAAGTGAGAGAGGGAGAGTGTGAGAGAGAGAGAGAGGTTGTGTGAGAGAGAGAGGTTGTGTGAGAGCGAGAGTGAGTGTGTGTGAGAGAGGGAGAGTGAGAGACAGACTGAGAGTGTGTGAGAGTGAAGGCGAGAGTGTGTGTGTGGGGGGGGAGGGAGCTTGTGAATGTGTGTGAGAGAGGGAGAGAGAGAGAGAGATACACAGTGATGGAGTGAGAGAGAGGGACTGTGTGAGAGAGGGAGAGTGCGAGAGAGAGAGGGAGAGGTTGTGTGAGAGAGAGAGGTTGTGTGAGTGCAAGAGTGAGTGTGTGTGAGAGAGGGAGAGTGAGAGACAGACTGAGAGTGTGAGAGCGAGAGTGTGTGTGTGTGGGGGGGGGTGGCCTGTGCAAGTGTGTGAGAGAGGGAGAGAGAGAGAGAGAGAGGGAGAGAGAGTGAGAGACACACAGCGAAGGAGTGAGAGAGAGGGACCGTGTGAGTGAGGTTGAGTACGAGAGAGAGGGAGAGAGAGAGAGAGAGACACAGTGACGGAGTGAGAGAGAGAGGGAGAGTGCAAGAGAGGGAGAGAGGTTGTGTGACAGAGAAAGATTGTGTGAGAGCGAGAGTGAGTGTGTGTGAGAGAGGGAGAGTGAGAGAGAGAGAGAGAGAGAGAGGGAGGGAGAGTGAAAGAGACACATCGAGGGAGTGAGAGAGAGGGACGGTGTGAGTGAGGGAGAGTACGACAGAGTGAGAGAGAGAGTGAGAGAGAGAGAGAGAGAGAGAGGTTGTGTGAGAGCGAGAGTGAGTGTGTGTGAGAGAGGGAGAGTGAGAGACAGACTGAGAGTGTGTGAGAGTGAGAGCGAGAGTGTGTGTGTGGGGGGAGGGAACTTGTGCATGTGTGTGAGATGGAGAGTGAGAGAGAGAGAGAGAGAGAGGGAGAGAGAGGGAGAGTGAGAGAGACACAGCTAGGGAGAGTGAGAGAGGGACTGTGTGAGTAAGGGAGAGGGGGAGAGATAGAGAGAGAGAGAGACATTGAGGGAGTGAGAGAGAGGGACTGTGTGAGAGAGGGAGAGTGCGAGAGAGAGAGGGAGAGGTTGTGTGAGAGAGAGGTTGTGCGAGAGCTAGAGCGAGTGTGTGTGTGTTTGTGTGTGTGTGGGGGGGCTTGTGCATGTGTGTGAGAGGGAGAGTGAGAGAGAGAGAGAGAGGGAGTGAGAGAGACACAGCGAGGGAGTGAGAGAGCGGGACCGTGTGAGTGAGGGAGAGTGTGAGAGAGAGAGAGAGAGGTCGTGTGAGAGAGAGAGGTTGTGTGAGAGCGAGAGTGAGTGTGTGTGAGAGAGAGAGAGTGAGAGAGAGAGAGAGAGAGGGAGGGAGAGTGAGAGAGACACAGCGAGGGAGTGAGAGAGAGCGACCGTGTGAGTGAGGGAGAGTACAAGAGAGAGAGAGAGAGAGATAGAGAGGTTGTGTGAGAGAGAGAGGTTTTGTGAGAGCGAGAGTGATTGTGTGTGAGAGAGGGAGAGTGAGAGACAGAGAGAGTGTGAGAACTAGAGTGTTTGATTGAGTGTTTGTGTGTGTGTTTGTGTGTGTGTGTGTGTGTGTGTGTGTGTGTGTGTGTATGTGAGCGAGAGGGAGAGAGAGAGAGAGAGAGAGCGAGGAAGTGAGAGAGAGGGACCGTGTGAGTGAGGGAGAGTGTGAGAGCTGAGCTACGAACGGCCATTAGTAACCAGAAGGGCTGGGCAACTCATGAACCAAATGGACGTGGGACAATTCGTGAACCAGGCAGAC
>NW_027211932.1:32500-35000 GCF_036971445.1 Narcine bancroftii
GAGTGAGAGAGAGGGACTGTGTGAGAGAGGGAGAGTGCGAGAGAAAGAGGGAGAGGTTGTGTGAGAGAGATAGATTGTGTGAGAGCGAGAGTGAGTGTGTGTGAGAGAAGAAGAGTGTGAGACAGACTGAGAGTGTGAGAGTGAGTGTGTGTGTGTGTGTGTGTGTGGGGGCAGCCTGTGCATGTGTGTGAGAGAGGGAGAGAGAGAGAGAGAGAGGGAGGGAGAGTGAGAGACACACAGCGAAGGAGTGAGAGAGAGGAACCGTGTGAGTGAGGTTGAGTACGAGAGAGCGGGAGAGAGAGATAGAGAGAGAGAGAGACACAGTGACGGAGTGAAAGAGAGAGGGAGAGTGCGAGAGAGGGAGAGAGAGGTTGTGTGACAGAGAGAGATTGTGTGAGAGCGAGAGTGAGTGTGTGTGAGAGAGGGAGAGTGAGAGAGAGAGAGAGAGAGGGAGGGAGAGTGAGAGAGACACAGCGAGGGAGTGAGAGAGAGGGACGGTGTGAGTGAGGGAGAGTACGACAGAGTGAGAGAGAGAGTGAGAGAGAGAGGGAGAGAGAGAGAGAGGTTTTGTGAGAGCGAGAGTGAGTGTGTGTGAGAGAGGGAGAGTGAGAGACAGAGAGAGTGTGAGAATTAGAGTGTTTGATTCTGTGTGTGTATCTGTGTGTGAGCAAGAGAGCGATAGAGAGAGAGAGCGAGGAAGTGAGAGAGAGGGACCGTGTGAGTGAGAGAGAGTGCGAGAGCTGAGCTACGAACGCCATTAGTAACCAGAAGGGCTGGGCAACTCATGAACCAAATGGACGTGGGACAATTCGTGAACCAGGCAGACGTGGGGCAACTCGTGAATCAAGCATTCGTGGGGCAACTCGTAAACCAAGCTGACCTATGAACGGCAATTAGTTAAGCAGAAGGGCCGGGCAAGTCGTGAACCAAATGGACGTGGGGCAATTCGTGAACCAGGCAGACGTGGGGCAACTCGTGAATCAGACGGCCAGGCAACTCGTGAATCAAGTTTTCGTGGGGCAACTCGTAAACCAAGCTGAACTACGAAAGGCAATTAATAACCAGGAGAGCCGAGCAGCTCGTCAACCAAGTTGACGTGGGGCATTTCGTGAACCAAGCAGACGTGGGGCAACTCGTGAACCAGACAGCCAGGCAACTCGTGAATCAAGCATTCGTGGGGAAACTCATAAACCAAGCTGACCTATGAACGGCAATTAGTTAAGCAGAAGGGCCGGGCAAATCGTGAACCAAATCGACGTGGGGCAATTCGTGAACCAGGCAGACGTGGGGCAACTCGTGAACCAGACGGCCAGGCAACTCGTGAATCAAGTTTTCGTGGGGCAACTCGTAAACCAAGCTGAACTACGAAAGGCAATTAATAACCAGGAGAGCCGGGCAGTTCGTCAACCAAGTTGACATCGGGCAATTCGTTAACCAAGCAGACGTGGGGCAACTCGTGGACCAGACGGCCAGGCAACTTGTGAATCAAGCTTTCGTGGGGCAACTCGTAAACCAAGCTGACCTACGAACGGCCATTAGTTAAGCAATAGGGCCGAGCAAGTCGTGAACAAAATGGACGTGGGGCAATTCGTGAACCAAGCAGACCTGGGGCAACTCGTGAACCAGACGGCCAGGCAACTCATGAATCAAGCTTTCGTGGGGCAACTCGTAAACCAAGCTGACCTACGAACGGCAATTAACCAGAAGGGCTGGGCAACTCATGAACCAAATGGACGTAGGGAAATTAATGAACCAGGCAGACGTGGGGCAACTCGTGAACCAGACGGCCAGGCAACTCGCGAATCAAGCTTTTGTGGGGCAACGCGTAAACCAAGCTGACCTACGAACCCCCATTAGTCACCAGAAGTGCCAGGCAACTCGTGAATCAAGCTGTTGTGGGGCAATTCGTGAATCAGACTGACGTGGGGAACTCGTGAATCAAGCTTTTGTGGGGCACCTCATAAACCAAGCTGACCTACGAAATGCAATGAGTAACCAGGAGAGCCGGGCAGCTCGTCAACCAAGTTGACGTGTGGCAATTCGTGAACCAAGCAGACGTGGGGCAACTCGTGAACCATACGGCCAGGCAACTCGTGAATCAATCTGGCGTGGGGCAACTCGTAAACCAAGCTGACCTACGAACGACAATTAGTTAAGCAGAAGTGCCGGCCAACTCATGAACCAAGCTCGGCGGAGCTTGGCGAATCCAAACCCCGACTCTCACCCTTGCCTGACCTCTAAACCTGACCGATACGCTGCTGCCTGCCCAAATCCTGTCCCTAACGCCAAATCGAGCCCAGGCCCTTACCTGAAGCCGAAGAATCAGCTTGGCGTCAACACCAGCCACAACCCTGATTCTTATCCTAACCCTAACCCTAACCGTCACCCCCACCCCATCCCTAACCCTAACCCCCACCCCAACCCTAACCCTAACCCCCACCCCAACCCTAACCCTAACCCCAACCCCAACCCTAATCTTAACACTACCTGAACCAAACAT
>NW_027211932.1:39361-41861 GCF_036971445.1 Narcine bancroftii
TCACACACTCACTCTCGCTCTCACACAACCCTCTCCTCTCACACAACCTCTCTCTCTCCCTCGCACTCTCCCTCTCTCTCTCACTGCGTCACTGTGTGTGTGTCTCTCTCTCTCTCTCCATTTCTCTCTCGTACTCTCCCTCACTCACACGGTCCCTCTCTCTCACTCCCTCGCTGTGTCTCTCTCACTCTCCCTTCCTCCCTCCCTCTCGCTCTCTCTCTCTCTCTCTCGCACACTCCCTCACTCACACGGCCTCTTCTCTCTCTCTCTCTCGCTCTGTTGCCCTTTGGATCGAGTCACACGCACTTTCCGATGCTTTGCCCAGATAGATGTCCCCATCTCTTGGCGTAATGACGGGTGCATCGCGGTGATCTTTAGATTCAGTTGGCGGGTGATCGTCAGAATATGGCCAAAGCACTGGAGCCAACCGTCGGGTAGGTTCCCAGGTTCCTTTCAGTGCCTAAGGTCCATTCGTCAAAGCTTAGTTCAGGATCATGGGTTGCACACCAGGATGAAGTGGGGGACCTTGTGCAGGCAATGGCCAGGTGCAGTCCAGTGGCTGAGGGTGAGTGTTGCACTGGGCTGAGGGGCATGGGGATAGCTTAGGGGCTCAGCAATGGGTGAGCACATAAAAGATAGGCCTCTGGTAAGTTTTAGAGTGTTAGTGTTAGAGTGAGAGTTGAAGGCTATTGTCAGGTTTAGGGATAGACACAAGGTTAGGGTGAGGGGTACGTTTAAGCTCAGAGTTAATGTTTGGTTCAGGTAGTGTTAAGATTAGGTTTGGGGTTGGGGTTAGGGTTAGGGTTGGGGTGGGGGTTAGGGTTAGGGTTGGGGTGGGGGTTAGGGTTAGGGATGGGGTGGGGGGTGACGGTTAGGGTTAGGGTTAGGATAAGAATCAGGGTTGTGGCTGGTGTTGACGCCAAGCTGATTCTTCGGCTTCAGGTAAGGGCCTGGGCTCGATTTGGCGTTAGGGACAGGATTTGGGCAGGCAGCAGCGTATCGGTCAGGTTTAGAGGTCAGGCAAGGGTGAGAGTCGGGGTTTGGATTCGCCAAGCTCCGCCGAGCTTGGTTCATGAGTTGGCCGGCACTTCTGCTTAACTAATTGTCGTTCGTAGGTCAGCTTGGTTTACGAGTTGCCCCACGCCAGATTGATTCACGAGTTGCCTGGCCGTATGGTTCACGAGTTGCCCCACGTCTGCTTGGTTCACGAATTGCCACACGTCAACTTGGTTGACGAGCTGCCCGGCTCTCCTGGTTACTCATTGCATTTCGTAGGTCAGCTTGGTTTATGAGGTGCCCCACAAAAGCTTGATTCACGAGTTCCCCACGTCAGTCTGATTCACGAATTGCCCCACAACAGCTTGATTCACGAGTTGCCTGGCACTTCTGGTGACTAATGGGGGTTCGTAGGTCAGCTTGGTTTACGCGTTGCCCCACAAAAAGCTTGATTCGCGAGTTGCCTGGCCGTCTGGTTCACGAGTTGCCCCACGTCTGCCTGGTTCATTAATTTCCCTACGTCCATTTGGTTCATGAGTTGCCCAGCCCTTCTGGTTAATTGCCGTTCGTAGGTCAGCTTGGTTTACGAGTTGCCCCACGAAAGCTTGATTCATGAGTTGCCTGGCCGTCTGGTTCACGAGTTGCCCCAGGTCTGCTTGGTTCACGAATTGCCCCCACGTCCATTTTGTTCACGACTTGCTCGGCCCTATTGCTTAACTAATGGCCGTTCGTAGGTCAGCTTGGTTTACGAGTTGCCCCACGAAAGCTTGATTCACAAGTTGCCTGGCCGTCTGGTCCACGAGTTGCCCCACGTCTGCTTGGTTAACGAATTGCCCGATGTCAACTTGGTTGACGAACTGCCCGGCTCTCCTGGTTATTAATTGCCTTTCGTAGTTCAGCTTGGTTTACGAGTTGCCCCACGAAAACTTGATTCACGAGTTGCCTGGCCGTCTGGTTCACGAGTTGCCCCACGTCTGCCTGGTTCACGAATTGCCCCACGTCGATTTGGTTCACGATTTGCCCGGGCCCTTCTGCTTAACTAATTGCCGTTCATAGGTCAGCTTGGTTACGAGTTTCCCCACGAATGCTTGATTCACGAGTTGCCTGGCTGTCTGGTTCACGAGTTGCCCCACGTCTGCTTGGTTCACGAAATGCCCCACGTCAACTTGGTTGACGAGCTGCTCGGCTCTCCTGGTTATTAATTGCCTTTCGTAGTTCAGCTTGGTTTACGAGTTGCCCCAACGAAAACTTGATTCACGAGTTGCCTGGCCGTCTGGTTCACGAGTTGCCCCACGTCTGCCTGGTTCACGAATTGCCCCACGTCCATTTGGTTCACGACTTGCCCGGCCCTTCTGCTTAACTAATTGCCGTTCATAGGTCAGCTTGGTTTACGAGTTGCCCCACGAATGCTTGATTCACGAGTTGCCTGGCCGTCTGGTTCACGAGTTGCCCCACGTCTGCCTGGTTCACGAATTGTCCCACGTCCATTTGGTTCATGAGTTGC
>NW_027211932.1:46861-96861 GCF_036971445.1 Narcine bancroftii
TCACTCTCACACACTCTCAGTCTGTCTCTCACTCTCCCTCTCTCACACACACTCACTCTCGCTCTCACACAACCTCTCTCTCTCTCTCTCTCTCTCCCTCTCTCTCTCACTCTCTCTCTCACTCTGTCGTACTCTCCCTCACTCACACCGACCCTCTCTCTCACTCCCTCGCTGTGTCTCTCTCACTCTCCCTCCCTCTATCTCTCTCTCTCTCTCACTCTCCATCTCTCACACACACTCACTCTCGCTCTCACACAATCTCTCTCTGTCACACAACCTCTCTCTCCCTCTCTCGCACTCTCCCTCTCTCTCTCACTCCGTCACTGTGTCTCTCTCTCTCTCTATCTCTCTCTCCCGCTCTCTCGTACTCAACCTCACTCACACGGTCCCTCTCTCTCACTCCTTCGCTGTGTGTCTCTCACTCTCCCTCCCTCTCTCTCTCTCTCTCTCTCTCCCTCTCTCACACACATACACAGGCTGCCCCCCACACACACACACACACACTCTCGCTCTCACACTCTCCCTCTCTCACACACACTCACTCTCGCTCTCACACAATCTATCTCTCTCACACAACCTCTCCATCTTTCTCTCGCACTCTCCCTCTCTCACACACACTCACTCTCGCTCTCACACAATCTATCTCTCTCACACAACCTCTCTTTCTCTCTCTCACACTCTCCCTCTCTCACACACGCTCACTCTCGCTCTCACACAATCTATCTCTCTCACACAACCTCTCCCTCTTTCTCTCGCACTCTCCCTCTCTCACACAGTCCCTCTCTCTCACTCCGTCACTGTGTGTCTCTCTCTCTCTCTCTCTCTCTCTCTCTCTCTCTATCTCTTTCGTACTCTCCCTCACTCACACGGTCCCTCTCTCTCACACCCTAGCTGTGCGTCTCTCACGCTCCCTCCCTCTCTCTATCTCTCTCTCTCTCTCTTTCCCTCTCTCACATACATTCACAGGCGACCCCCCCCACACACACACACTCTCGCTCTCACACTCTCAGTCTGTCTCTCACTCTCCCTCTCTCACACACTCACTCTCGCTCTCACACAACCTCTCTCTCTCACACAACCTCTGTCTCACTATCTCGCACTCTCCCTCTCTCTCTCACTCCGTCACTGTGTGTGTCTCTCTCTCTCTCTCCCTCTCTCTCTCGTACTCTCCCTCACTCACATGGTCCTTCTCTCTCACTCCCTCACTGTGTCTCTCTCACTCTCCCTCACTCTCTCTCTCTCTCTCCCTCTCTCACACACATGCACAAACTCCCTCCCCCCACACACACACACTCTCGCTCTCACTCTGACACACTCTCAGTCTGTCTCTCACTCTTCCTCTCTCACACACACTCTCGCTTTCACTCTCACACACTCTCAGTCTGTCTCTCACTCTCCCTCTCTCACACACTCTCACTTTCGCTCTCACACAACCTCTCTCTCTCTCTCTCTCTCACTCTCTCTCTCACTCTGTCGTCCTCTCCCTCACTCACACAGTCCCTCTCTCTCACTCCCTCACCTAGTCTCTCTCACTCTCCCTCCCTCTCTCTCTCTCTCTCTCACTCTCCCTCTCTCACACACACATGCACAAGATCCCTCCCCCCCCACACACACACTCTCGCTCTCACTCTCACACACTCTCAGTCTGTCTCTCACTCTCCCTCTCTCACACACACTCTCACTCTCGCTCTCACACAACCTCTCTCTCTCACACCCCCCCCTCTCTATCTCTCTCTCTCTCTCTCTCTCTCTTTCTCTCTCTCTCTCGCTCTCCATCACTCACACGGTCCCTCTCTCTCACTCCTTCGCTGTGTCTCTCTCACTCTCCCTCTATCTCTCTCTCCCTCTCTCTCTCTCTCTCTCTCTCTCTCTCTCTCTCTCTCTCTCTCTCTCTCTGTTGCCCTTTGGATCGAGTCACACGCACTTTCCGATGCTTTGCCCAGATGGATGTCACCATCTCTTGGGGTGATGACGGGTGCATCGCGGTGATCTTTAGATTCAGTTGGCGGGGCGATCGTCAGAATATGGCCAAAGCACTGGAGCCAACCGTCGGGTTGGTTCCCAGGTTCCTTTCAGTGCCTAAGGTCCATTCGTCAAAGCTGAGTTCAGGATCAGGGGTTGCACACCAGGATGAAGTGGGGGACCTTGTGCAGGCAATGGCCAGGTGCAGTCCAGTGGCTGAGGGTGAGTGTTGCACTGGGCTGAGGGGCATGGGGATAGCTTAGGGGCTCAGCAATGGGTGTGCACATAAATGATAGGCCTCTGGTAAGTTTTAGAGTGTTAGTGTTAGAGTGAGAGTTGAAGGCTAGTGTCAGGTTTAGGGATAGACACAAGGTTAGGGTGAGGGGTACGTTTAAGATCAGAGTTAATGTTTGGTTCAGGTAGTGTTAAGATTAGGTTTGGGGTTGGGGTTAGGGTTAGGGTTGGGGTGGGGGTTTGGGTTAGGGTTGGGGTGGGGGTTAGGGTTAGGGATGGGGTGGGGGTGACGGTTAGGGTTAGGGTTAGGATAAGAATCAGGGTTGTGGCTGGTGTTGACGCCAAGCTGATTCTGCGGCTTCAGGTAAGGGCCTGGGCTCGATTTGGCGTTAGGGACAGGATTTGGGCAGGCAGCAGCGTATCGGTCAGGTTTAGAGGTCAGACAAGGGTGAGAGTCGGGATTTGGATTCGCCAAGCTCCGGCGAGCTTGGTTCACGAGTTGGCCGGCACTTCTGCTTAACTAATTGTCGTTCGTAGGTCAGCTTGGTTTACGAGTTGCCCCACGCCAGATTGATTCACGAGTTGCCTGGCCGTATGGTTCACGAGTTGCCCCACGTCTGCTTGGTTCACGAATTGCCCCACGTCAACTTGGTTGACGAGCTGCCCGGCTCTCGTGGTTACTCATTGCATTTCGTAGGTCAGCTTGGTTTACGAGTTGCCCCACAAAAGCTTGATTCGCGAGTTGCCTGGCCGTCTGGTTCACGAGTTGCCCCACGTCAGCCTGGTTCATTAATTTCCCCACGTCCATTTGGTTCATGAGTTGCCCAGCCCTTCTGGTTAATTGCCGTTCGTAGGTCAGCTTGGTTTACGAGTTGCCCCACGCCAGATTGATTCACGAGTTGCCTGGCCGTATGGTTCACGAGTTGCCCCACGTCTGCTTGGTTCACGAATTGCCCCACGTCAACTTGGTTGACGAACTGCCCGGCTCTCCTGGTTACTCATTGCATTTCGTAGGTCAGCTTGGTTTACGAGTTGCCCCACAAAAGCTTGATTCGCGAGTTGCCTGGCCGTCTGGTTCACGAGTTGCCCCACGTCAGACTGGTTCATTAATTTCCCCACGTCCATTTGGTTCATGAGTTGCCCAGCCCTTCTGGTTAATTGCCGTTCGTAGGTCAGCTTGGTTTACGAGTTGCCCCAGGAAAGCTTGATTCATGAGTTGCCTGGCCGTCTGGTTCACGAGTTGCCCCAGGTCTGCTTGGTTCACGAATTGCCCCACGTCCATTTGGTTCACGACTTGCTCGGCCCTATTGCTTAACTAATTGCCGTTCGTAGGTCAGCTTGGTTTACGAGTTGCCCACGAAAGCTTGATTCACGAGTTGCCTGGCCGTCTGGTTCACGAGTTGCCCCACATCTGCTTGGTTCACGAAATGCCCCACGTCAACTTGGTTGACGAGCTGCCCGGCTCTCCTGGTTATTAATTGCATTTTGTAGTTCAGCTTGGTTTACGAGTTGCCCCACGAAAACTTGATTCACGAGTTGCCTGGCTGTCTGGTTCACGAGTTGCCCCACGTCTGCGTGGTTCACGAATTGCCCCACGTCCATTTGGTTCACGACTTGCCCGGCCCTTCTGCTTAACTAATTGCCGTTCATAGGTCAACTTGGTTTACGAATTGCCCCACGAATGCTTGATTCACGAGTTGCCTGGCCGTCTGATTCACGAGTTGCCACACATCTGCTTGGTTCACGAAATGCCCCATGTCAACTTGGTTGACGAGCTGCCCGGCTCTCCTGGTTACTAATTGCCTCTCGTAGGTCAGCTTGGTTTACGAGTTGCCCCACGAATGCTTGATTCACGAGTTGCCTGGCCGTCTGGTTCACGAGTTCCCACACGTCTGCTTGGTTCACGAAATGCCCCACGTCAACTTAGTTGACGAGCTGCCCGGCTCTCCTGGTTACTAATTGCCTCTCGTAGGTCAGCTTGGTTTACGAGTTGCCCCACGAAAGCTTGATTCACGAGTTGCCTGGCCGTCTGGTTCACGAGTTGCCCCACGTCTGCCTGGTTCACGAATTGTCCCACGTCCATTTGGTTCATGAGTTGCCCAGCCCTTCTGGTTACTAATGGCCGTTCGTAGCTCAGCTCTCACACTCTCCCTCACTCACACGGTCCCTCTCTCTCACTTCCTCGCTCTCTCTCTCTCTCTCTCTCTCTCTCTCGCTCACACACACACACACACACACACACACACACACACAAACACACACACAAACACTCAATCAAACACTCTAGTTCTCACACTCTCTCTGTCTCTCACTCTCCCTCTCTCACACACAATCACTCTCGCTCTCACAAAACCTCTCTCTCTCACACAACCTCTCTATCTCTCTCTCTCTCTCTCTCTCTCTTGTACTCTCCCTCACTCACACGGTCGCTCTCTCTCACTCCCTCGCTGTGTCTCTCTCACTCTCCCTCCCTCTCTCTCTCTCTCTCTCCCTCTCTCACACACATGCACAGGCTGCCCCCCCACACAAACACACTCTCGCTCTCACACTCTCAGTCTGTCTCTCACTCTCCCTCCCTGACACACACTCACTCTCGCTCTCACACAACCTCTCTCTCTCACACAACCTCTCTCTCACTCTCGCACTCTCCCTCTCTCACACAGTCCCTCTCCCTCACTCCGTCAATGTGAATCTCTCTCTTTCTTCATCTCTCACACACATGCACAATCTCCCTCTCCCCGCCACACACACTCTCGCTCTCACTCTCACACACTCTCAGTCTTTCTCTCACTCTCCCTCTTTCACACACACTCACTCTCGCTCTCACTCAAACTCTCTCTCTCTCACAACCTCTCTCTCTCCCTCACTCGCACTCTCCATCTCTCACACAGTCCCTCTCTCTCACTCCGTCACTGTGTCTGTCTCTCTCTCTCTCTCCATCTCTCTCTCTCTCTCTCTCTCGTACTCTCCCTCACTCACACGGTCCCTCTCTCTCACACCCTAGCTCTGCGTCTCTCACTCTCCCTCCCTCTCTCTCTCTCTCTCTCTCTCTCTCTCTCTCCCTCTCTCACATACATTCACAGGCCGCCCCCCCCCACACACACACACTCTCGCTCTCACACTCTCACTCTCCCTCTCTCACACACTCACTCTCGCTCTCACACAACCTCTCACTCTCACACAACCTCTCTCTCTCACACAACCTCTCTCTCTCTCCCTCGCACTCTCCCTCTCTCTCTCACTCCGTCACTGTGTGTGTGTCTCTCTCTCTCTCTCCCTTTCTCTCTCGTACTCTCCCTCACTCACACGGTCCTTCTCTCTCACTCCCTCACTGTGTCTCTCTCACTCTCCCTCACTCTCTCTCTCTCCCTCTCTCACACACATGCGCAAGCCGCCCCCCCACACACACACACTCTCGCTCTCACACTCTGTGTCTGTCTCTCACTCTGCCTCTCTCACACACTCACTCTCGCTCTCACACAACCTCTCTCTCTCACACAACCTCTCTCTCTCCCTCGCACTCTCCCTCTCTCTCTCACTGCGTCACTGTGTGTGTGTCTCTCTCTCTCTCTCCATTTCTCTCTCGTACTCTCCCACACTCACACGGTCCTTCTCTCTCACTCCCTCACTGTGTCTCTCTCACTCTCCCTCACTCTCTCTCTCTCTCTCTCTCCCTCTCTCACACACATGCACAAGCCGCCCCCCCACACACACACACTCTCGCTCTCACACTCTGAGTCTGTCTCTCACTCTGCCTCTCTCACACACTCACTCTCGCTCTCACACAACCTCTCTCTCTCACACAACCTCTCTCTCTCTCCCTCGCACTCTCCCTCTCTCTCTCACTCCGTCACTGTGTGTGTGTCTCTCTCTCTCTCTCCATTTCTCTCTCGTAGTCTCCCACACTCACACGGTCCTTCTCTCTCACTCCCTCACTGTGTCTCTCTCACTTTCCCTCACTCTCTCTCTCTCACACTCTCCCTCTCTCACACAGTCCCTCTCTCTCACTCCGTCACTGTGTGTGTCTCTCTCTCTCTCCCTCTCTCTGTCTCTCTCTCTCTCGTACTCTCCCTCTCTCTCACTCCATCATTGTGTGTGTCTCTCTCTATCTCTCTCCATCTCTCTCTTGTACTCTACCTCACTCACACTCTCTCTCATTCCCTTGCTGTGTCTCTCTCACTCTCCCTACCTCTCTCTCTCTCTCTCTCCCTCTCTCACACACATGCACAGGCCGCCCCCCCCACACAAACACACTCTCGCTCTCACACTCTCAGTCTGTCTCTCACTCTCCCTCCCTGACACACACTCACTCTCGCTCTCACACAACCTCTCTCTCTCACACAACCTCTCTCTCACTCTCGCACTCTCCCTCTCTCACACAGTCCCTCTCCCTCACTCCGTCAATGTGAATCTCTCTCTTTCTTCATCTCTCACACACATGCACAATCTCCCTCTCCCCGCCACACACACTCTCGCTCTCACTCTCACACACTCTCAGTCTTTCTCTCACTCTCCCTCTTTCACACACACTCACTCTCGCTCTCACTCAAACTCTCTCTCTCTCACAACCTCTCTCTCTCCCTCACTCGCACTCTCCATCTCTCACACAGTCCCTCTCTCTCACTCCGTCACTGTGTCTGTCTCTCTCTCTCTCTCCATCTCTCTCTCTCTCTCTCTCTCGTACTCTCCCTCACTCACACGGTCCCTCTCTCTCACACCCTAGCTCTGCGTCTCTCACTCTCCCTCCCTCTCTCTCTCTCTCTCTCTCTCTCTCTCTCTCCCTCTCTCACATACATTCACAGGCCGCCCCCCCCCACACACACACACTCTCGCTCTCACACTCTCAGTCTGTCTCTCACTCTCCCTCTCTCACACACTCACTCTCGCTCTCACACAACCTCTCACTCTCACACAACCTCTCTCTCTCACACAACCTCTCTCTCTCTCCCTCGCACTCTCCCTCTCTCTCTCACTCCGTCACTGTGTGTGTGTCTCTCTCTCTCTCTCCCTTTCTCTCTCGTACTCTCCCTCACTCACACGGTCCTTCTCTCTCACTCCCTCACTGTGTCTCTCTCACTCTCCCTCACTCTCTCTCTCTCCCTCTCTCACACACATGCGCAAGCCGCCCCCCCACACACACACACTCTCGCTCTCACACTCTGTGTCTGTCTCTCACTCTGCCTCTCTCACACACTCACTCTCGCTCTCACACAACCTCTCTCTCTCACACAACCTCTCTCTCTCCCTCGCACTCTCCCTCTCTCTCTCACTGCGTCACTGTGTGTGTGTCTCTCTCTCTCTCTCCATTTCTCTCTCGTACTCTCCCACACTCACACGGTCCTTCTCTCTCACTCCCTCACTGTGTCTCTCTCACTCTCCCTCACTCTCTCTCTCTCTCTCTCTCTCCCTCTCTCACACACATGCACAAGCCGCCCCCCCACACACACACACTCTCGCTCTCACACTCTGAGTCTGTCTCTCACTCTGCCTCTCTCACACACTCACTCTCGCTCTCACACAACCTCTCTCTCTCACACAACCTCTCTCTCTCTCCCTCGCACTCTCCCTCTCTCTCTCACTCCGTCACTGTGTGTGTGTCTCTCTCTCTCTCTCCATTTCTCTCTCGTAGTCTCCCACACTCACACGGTCCTTCTCTCTCACTCCCTCACTGTGTCTCTCTCACTTTCCCTCACTCTCTCTCTCTCACACTCTCCCTCTCTCACACAGTCCCTCTCTCTCACTCCGTCACTGTGTGTGTCTCTCTCTCTCTCCCTCTCTCTGTCTCTCTCTCTCTCGTACTCTCCCTCTCTCTCACTCCATCATTGTGTGTGTCTCTCTCTATCTCTCTCCATCTCTCTCTTGTACTCTACCTCACTCACACGGTCCCTCTCTCTCATTCCCTTGCTGTGTCTCTCTCACTCTCCCTCCCTCTCTCTCTCTCTCTCTCCCTCTCTCACACACATGCACAGGCCGCCCCCCCACACAAACACACTCTCGCTCTCACACTCTCAGTCTGTCTCTCACTCTCCCTCCCTGACACACACTCACTCTCGCTCTCACACAACCTCTCTCTCTCACACAACCTCTCTCTCACTCTCGCACTCTCCCTCTCTCACACAGTCCCTCTCCCTCACTCCGTCAATGTGTATCTCTCTCTTTCTCCGTCTCTCACACACATGCACAATCTCCCTCTCCCCGCCACACACACTCTCGCTCTCACTCTCACACACTCTCAGTCTTTCTCTCACTCTCCCTCTTTCACACACACTCACTCTCGATCTCACTCAAACTCTCTCTCTCTCACAACCTCTCTCTCTCTCTCTCTCGCACTCTCCATCTGTCACACAGTCCCTCTCTCTCACTCCGTCACTGTGTCTGTCTCTCTCTCTCTCTCTCTCCATCTCTCTCTCTCTCTCTCTCTCTCTCGTACTCTCCCTCACTCACACGGTCCCTCTCTCTCACACCCTAGCTCTGCGTCTCTCACTCTCCCTCCCTCTCTCTCTCTCTCTCTCTCTCTCTCTCTCTCTCTCTCCCTCTCTCACATACATTCACAGGCCGCCCCCCCCACACACACACACTCTCGCTCTCACATTCTCAGTCTGTCTCTCACTCTCCCTCTCTCACACACTCACTCTCGCTCTCACACAACCTCTCTCTCTCACACAACCTCTCTCTCTCTCCCTCGCACTCTCCCTCTCTCTCTCACTCCGTCACTGTGTGTGTCTCTCTCTCTCTCTCTCCCTTTCTCTCTCGTACTCTCCCACACTCACACGGTCCTTCTCTCTCACTCCCTCACTGTGTCTCTCTCACTCTCCCTCACTCTCTCTCTCTCTCTCTCTCTCACTCTCTCACACACATGCACAAGCCGCCCCCCCACACACACACGCTCTCACACTCTGAGTCTGTCTCTCACTCTGCCTCTCTCACACACACTCACTCTCGCTCTCACACAACCTCTCTCTCTCACAAAACCTCTTTCTCTCTCTCTCTCTCACACTCTCCCTCTCTCACACAGTCCCTCTCTCTCACACCCTCACTATCTCTCTCTCTCTCTCTCTCTCTCTCTCACTCACTCCCTCTCTCTCTTTCTCTCTCTCGTACTCTCCCTCACTCACACGGTCCCTCTCTCTCACTCCCTCGCTGTGCGTCTCATACTTTCCCTCCCTTTCTCTCTCTCTCTCTCTCTCTCTCTCTCTCCCTCTCTCACACACATGCATAGGCCACCCCCACCCACACACACACACACACTCGCACTCACACTCTCAGTCTGTCTCTCACTCTCCCACTCTCACACGCACTCACTCTCGCTCTCACACAACCTCTCTCTCTCACACAACCTCTCCCTCTCTCTCTCTCGCACTCTCCCTCTCTCACACAGTCCCTCTCTCTCACTCCATCACTGTGTCTCTCTCTCTCTCTCCCTCTCTCACACACATGCACAAACTCCCTCCCCCAACACACACACTCTCGCCCTCACTCTCACACACTCTCAGTCTGTCTCTCACTCTCCCTCTCTCACATACACTCACTCTCGCTCTCACACAACCTCTCTCTCTCACACAACCTCTCTCTCTCACTCACACTCTCCCTCTCTCACACAGTCCCTCTCTCTCACTCCGTCACTGTGTGTGTCTCTCTCTCTCTCCCTCTCTCTGTCTCTCTCTCTCTCGTACTCTCCCTCTCTCTCACTCCATCATTGTGTGTGTCTCTCTCTATCTCTCTCCATCTCTCTCTCATACTCTCCCTCACTCACACGGTCCCTCTCTCTCATTCCCTTGCTTTGTCTCTCTCACTCTCCCTCCCTCTCCCACGCTCTCTCTCTCCCTCTCTCACACACATGCACAGGCTGCCCCCCCACACACACACACTCTCGCTCTCACACTCTGAGTCTGTCTCTCACTCTGCCTCTCTCACACACACTCACTCGCTCTCACACAAACTCTCTCTCTCACAAAACCTCTTTCTCTCTCTCTCTCTCATACTCTCCCTCTCTCACAAAGTCCCTCTCTCTCACACCCTCACTGTCTCTCTCTCTCTCTCTCCCTCTCTCTCTCTTTCTCTCTCTCGTACTCTCCTTCACTCACACGGTCCCTCTCTCTAACTCCCTCGCTGTGCGTCTCTCACTTTCCCTCCCTTTCTCTCTCTCTCTCTCTCCCTCTCTCACACACATGCATAGGCCGCCCCCCCCCACACACACACACACTCTCGCTCTCACACTCTCAGTCTGTCTCTCACTCTCCCTCTCTCACACACACTCAGTCTCGCTCTCACACAACCTCTCTCTCTCATACAACCTCTCCCTCTCTCTCTCGCACACTCCCTCTCTCACACAGTACATCACTCTCACTCCGTCACTGTGTGTGTGTCTCTCTCTCTCTCCCTCTCTCTCTCTCCCTCATACTCTCACTCTCTCTCACTCCATCATTGTGTGTGTCTCTCTCTATCTCTCTCCCTCTCTTGTACTCTCCCTCACTCACACGGTCCCTCTCTCTCATTCCCTTGCTGTGTCTCTCTCACTCTCCCTCCCTCTCTCTCTCTCTCTCTCTCTCCCTCTCTCATACACATGCACAGGCCGCCCCCCCACACAAACACACTCTCGCTCTCACACTCTCAGTCTGTCTCTCACTCTCTCTCTCTGACTCACACTCACTCTCGCTCTCACACAACCTCTCTCTCTCACGGATTCCCTCTCTCTCACTCCGTCACTGTGTCTCTCTCTCCCTCTCCCTCTCTCACACACATGCACAAGCTCCCTCCCCCCCCCACACTCACACTCTCACTCTCACACTCTCAGTCTGTCTCTCACTCTCCCTCTCCCACACACACTCACTCTCGATCTCACACAACCTCTCTCTCTCACACAACATCTCTCTCTCACATTCTCCCTCACTAACACGGTCCCTATCTCTCACTCCCTCGCTGTTGCTCTCTCACTCCTTCTCGCTTTCTCTCTCTCTCTCTCTCACTCTCCCTCTCTCACACATGCACAAGACCCCCCCACACACACACACTCGCTCTCGCTCTCACACAACCTCTCTCTCTCACACAACCTCTCTCTCTCTCGCACTCTCCCTCTCTCACACAGTCCCTCTCACTCTCCCTCACTGTCTCTCTCTCTCTCTCTATCTCTCCCCCTCTATCTCTCTCTCTCTCTCGTACTCTCCCTCACTCACACGATCCCTCTCTCTCACTCCCTCGCTGTGTCTCTCTCACTCTCCCTCTCTCTCTCTTTCTCTCTCTCTCTCTCTCGCTCTTTCACACACATGCACAAGCTCCCTTCCCCCACACACACACACACTGTCGCTCTCAGTCTCACACACTCTCAGGCTGTCTCTCACTCTCCCTCTCTCACACACACTCACTCTCGCTCTCACACAATCTCTCTCTGTCACACAACTTCTCTCTCCCTCTCTCTCTCACTCCGTCACTGTGTCTCTCTCTCTCTCTCTCTCTCTCCCTCTCTCTCGTACTCAACCTCACTCACACGGTCCCTCTCTCTCATTCCTTCGCTGTGTGTCTCTCACTCTCCCTCCCTCTCACTCTCTCTCTCACTCCCTCTCGCACACACATAAACAGTTCGCCCCCCCACACACACACACTCTCGCTCTCACACTCTCAGTGTGTCTCTCACTCTCCCTCTCTCACACACACTCATTCTCGCTCTCACACAAACTCTCTCTCTCACACAACTTCTCCCTCTCTCTCTCGCACTCTCCCTCTCTCACACTGTCCCTCTCTCTCACTCTATCAGTATGTCTCTCTCTCTCTCCCTCTCTCACACACATGCACAAGCTCCCTCTCCCCCCACACACACACTCTCGCCCTCACTCTCACACACTCTCAGTCTGTCTCACTCTCCCTCTCTCATACACACTCACTCTCACTCTCACACAACCTCTCTCTCTCACACAACCTCTCTCTCTCTCTCACACTCTCCCTCTCTCACACAGTCCCTCTCTCTCACTCCGTCATTGTGTGTGTCCCTCTATCTCTCCCTCTCTCTCTCTCTCTCTCATACTCTCCCTCTCTCTCACTCCATCGTTGTGTGTGTCTCTCTCTATCTCTCTCCCTCTCTCTCTTGTACTCTCCCTCACTCACACGGTCCCTCTCTCTCATTCCCTTGCTGTGTCTCTCTCACTCTCCCTCCCTCTCTCTCTCTCTCTCTCCCTCTCTCATACACATGCACAGGCCGCCCCCCCACACAAACACACTCTCGCTCTCACACTCTCAGTCTGTCTTTCACTCTCTCTCTCTGACTCACACTCACTCTCGCTCTCACACAAGCTCTCTCTCTCACAGATTCCCTCTCTCTCACTCCGTCACTGTGTCTCTCTCTCCCTCTCCCTCTCTCACACACATGCACAAGCTCCCTCCCCCCCACACACACTCGCTCTCACTCTCACACACTCTCAGTCTTTCTCTCACTCTCCCTCTCTCACACACACTCACTCTCGCTCTCACACAACCTCTCTCTCTCACACAACCTCTCTTTCTCACACAACCTCTCTCTCTCTATCTCACACTCTCCCTCTCTCACACACACTCACTCTCGCTCTCACACAACCTCTCTCTCTCACACAACCTCTCTCTCTCTCTCACACTCTCCCTCTCTCACATACATTCACAGGCCGCCCCCCCCACACACACACACTCTCGCTCTCACACTCTCAGTCTGTCTCTCACTCTCCCTCTCTCACACACTCACTCTCGCTCTCACACAACCTCTCTCTCTCACACAACCTCTCTCTCTCTCCCTCGCACTCTCCCTCTCTCTCTCACTCCGTCACTGTGCGTGTGTCTCTCTCTCTCTCTCCATTTCTCTCTCGTACTCTCCCACACTCACACGGTCCTTCTCTCTCACTCCCTCACTGTGTCTCTCTCACTCTCCCTCACTCTCTCTCTCTCTCTCTCTCCCTCTCTCACACACATTCACAAGCCGCCCCCCCACACACACACACTCTCGCTCTCACACTCTGAGTCTGTCTCTCACTCTGCCTCTCTCACACACACTCACTCTCGCTCTCACACAACCTCTCTCTCTCACAAAACCTCTTTCTCTATCTCTCTCTCATACTCTCCCTCTCTCACACAGTCCCTCTCTCTCACACCCTCACTATATCTCTCTCTCTCTCTCTCTCTCTCCCTCTCTCACACTCATGCATAGGCCACCCCCACCCACACACACACACACTCTCGCACTCACACTCTCAGTCTGTCTCTCACTCTCCCACTCTCACACACACTCACTCTCGCGCTCACACAACCTCTCTCTCTCACACAACCTCTCCCTCTCTCTCTCGCACTCTCCCTCTCTCACACAGTCCCTCTCTCTCCCTCCATCACTGTGTCTCTCTCTCTCTCCCTCTCTCACACACATGCACAAGCTCCCTCCCCCCAACACACACACTCTCGCCCTCACTCTCACACACTCTCAGTCGGTCTCTCACTCTCCCTCTCTCACATACACTCACTCTCGCTCTCACACAACCTCTCTCTCTCACACAACCTCTCTCTCTCTCTCTCACACTCTCCCTCTCTCACACAGTCCCTCTCTCTCACTCCGTCACTGTGTGTGTCTCTCTCTCTTCCTCTCTCTGTCTCTCTCTCTCTCGTACTCTCCCTCTCTCTCACTCCATAATTGTGTGTGTCTCTCTCTATCTCTCTCCATCTCTCTCTCGTACTCTCCCTCACTCACACGGTCCCTCTCTCTCATTCCCTTGCTTTGTCTGTCTCACTCTCTCTCACTCTCCCTCCCTCTCCCACTCTCTCTCTCTCCCTCTCTCACACACATGCACAGGCCGATCCCCCACACACACACATTCTCGCTCTCACACTCTCAGTCTGTCTCTCACTCTGCCTCTCTAACACACACTCACTCTCGCTCTCACACAAACTATCTCTCTCACAAAACCTCTTTCTCTCTCTCTCACACTCTCCCTCTCTCACACAGTCCCTCTCTCATACTCCATCACTGTGTCTGTCTCTCTCTCTCTCTCTCTCTCCCTTTCTCTCTCGTAGTCTCCCTCACTCACACGGTCCTTCTCTCTCACTCCCTCACTGTGTCTCTCTCACTCTCCCTCACTCTCTCTCTCTCTCTCTCTCCCTCTCTCACACTCATGCACAAGCCGCCCCCCCACACACACACACTCTCGCTCTCACACTCTGAGTCTGTCTCTCACTCTGCCTCTCTCACACACACTCACTCTCGCTCTCACACAAACTATCTCTCTCACAAAACCTCTTTCTCTCTCTCTCTCTCATACTCTCCCTCTCTCACAAAGTCCCTCTCTTTCACACCCTCACTGTCTCTCTCTCTCTCTCTCCCTCTCTCTCTCTTTCTCTCTCTCGTACTCTCCTTCACTCACACGGTCCCTCTCTCTAACTCCCTCGCTGTGCGTCTCACACTTTCCCTCCCTTTCTCTCTCTCTCTCTCTCTCTCCCTCTCTCACACACATGCATAGGCCGCCCACCCCACACACACACACACTCTCGCTCTCACACTCTCAGTCTGTCTCTCACTCTCCCTCTCTCACATACACTCACTCTTGCTCTCACACAGTCCCTCTCTCTCACTCCATCAGTATGTCTCTCTCTCTCTCTCTCCCTCTCTCACACACATGCACAAGCTCCCTCCCCCCCACACACACACTCTCGCTCTCACTCTCACATACTCTGTCTGTCTCTCACTTTCCCTCTCTCACACACACTCACTCTCGCTCTCACACAACCTCTCTCTCTCACACAACCTCTCTCTCTCTCTAGCACTCTCCCTCTCTCTCTCACTCCGTCACTGTGTCTGTCTCTCTCTCTCTCTCTCTCTCTCTCTCTCCCTTTCTCTCTCGTACTCTCCCTCACACACACGGTCCTTCTCTCTCACTCCCTCACTGTGTCTCTCTCACTCTCCCTCACTCTCTCTCTCTCTCTCTCTCTCCCTCTCTCACACTCATGCACAAGCCGCCCCCCCCCACACACACACTCTCGCTCTCACACTCTGAGTCTGTCTCTCACTCTGCCACTCTCACACACACTCACTCTCGCTCTCACACAAACTCTCTCTCTCACAAAACCTCTTTCTCTCTCTCTCTCTCATACTCTCCCTCTCTCACAGTCCCTCTCTCTCACACTCACACTGTCTCACTCTCTCTCTCTCTCTCTCTCTCTCTCTCTCTCCCTCTCTCTCTCTTTCTCTCTCTCGTACTCTCCCTCACTCACACGGTCCCTCTCTCTCACTCCCTCGCTGTGCATCTCTCACTTTCCCTCCATTTCTCTCTCTCTCTCTCTCTCCCTCTCTCACACACATGCATAGGCCGCCCTCCCCATACACACACACACTCTCGCTTTCACACTCTCAGTCTGTCTCTCACTCTCCCTCTCTCACACACACTCACTCTCGCTCTCACACAACTCTCTCTCTCACACAACCTCTCCCTCTCTCTCTAGCACTCTCCCTCTCTCACACAGTCCCTTTCTCTCACTCCACAGTATGTCTCTCTCTCTCTCTCTTCCTCTCTCACACACATGCACAAGCTCCCTCCCCCCCCACACACACACACTGGCCCTCACTCTCACACACTCTCAGTCTGTCTCTCACTCTCCCTCTCTCACACACACTCACTCTCGCTCTCACTCACACACACTCTCAGTCTTTCTCTCACTGTCCCTCTCTCACACACACTCACTCTCTCTCTCAAACAACCTCTCTCTCTCTCACAACCTTTCTCTCTCTCCTCGCACTCTCCCTCTCTCACACAGTCCCTCTCTCTCACTCCGTCACTGTGTGTGTCTCTCTCTCTCTCTTCCTTTCTCTCTCACTCTCTCTCTCTCTCTCTCTCTCTTGTACTCTCCCTCACTCACACAGGTCCTCTCTCTCCCACCCTAGCTGTGCGTCTCTCACTCTCCCTCCCTCTCTCTCTCTCTCTCTCTCTCTCTCTCCCTCTCTCTCTCTCTCTCCCTCTCTCACATACATTCACAGGCCGCCCCTCCCCCACACACACACTCTCGCTCTCACACTCTCAGTCTGTCTCTCACTCTCCCTCTCTCACACACTCACTCTCGCTCTCACACAACCTCTCTCTCTCACACAACCTCTCTCTCTCTCTCTAGCACTCTTCCTCTCTCTCTCACTCCGTCACTGTGTCTCTCTCTCTATCTCTCTCTCTCTCTCTCCCTTTCTCTCTCGTACTCTCCCTCACACACACGGTCCTTCTCTCTCACTCACTCACTGTGTCTCTCTCACTCTCCCTCACTCTCTCTTTCTCTCTCTCTCTCCCTCTCTCACACTCATGCACAAGCCGCCCCCCCCCACACACACACACTCTCGCTCTCACACTCTGAGTCTGTCTCTCACTCTGCCTCTCTCACACACTCTCACTCTCGCTCTCACACAAACTCTCTCTCTCACAAAACCTCTTTCTCTCTCTCTCCCTCATACTCTCCCTCTCTCACACAGTCCCTCTCTCTCACACCCACACTGTCTCTCTCTCTCTCTCTCTCTCTCCCTCTCTCTCTCTTTCTCTCTCTCGTACTCTCCCTCACTCACACGGTCCCTCTCTCTCACTCCCTCGCTGTGCGTCTCTCACTTTCCCTCCATTTCTCTCTCTCTCTCTCTCTCACACACATGCATAGGCCGCCCCCCCCATACACAAACAAACTCTCGCTTTCACACTCTCAGTCTGTCTCTCACTCTCCCTCTCTCACACACACTCACTCTCGCTCTCACACAACTGTCTCTCTCACACAACCTCTCCCTCTCTCTCTCGCACTCTCCCTCTCTCACACAGTCCCTCTCTCTCACTCCATCACTGTGTCTCTCTCTCTCTCTCCCTCTCTCACACACATGCACAAGCTCCCTCCCCCCAACACACACACTCTCGCCCTGACTCTCACACACTCTCAGTCTGTCTCTCACTCTCCCTCTCTCACATACACTCACTCTCGCTCTCACACAACCTCTCTCTCTCACACAACCTCTCTAGCTCTCTCTCACACTCTCCCTCTCTCACACAGTCCCTCTCTCTCACTCCATCACTGTGTGTGTCTCTCTCTCTCCCTCTCTCTCTTGTACTCTCCCTCACTCACACGGTCCCTCTCTCTCATTCCCTTGCTGTGTCTCTCTCACTCTCCCACCCTCTCTCTCTCTCTCTCTCTCTCCCTCTCTCACACACATGCACAGGCCGCCCCCCCCACACACACACACACTCTCGCTCTCACACTCTCAGTCTGTCTCTCACTCTCCCTCCCTGACACACACTCACTCTCGCTCTCACACAACCTCTCTCTCTCACACAACCTCTCTCTCACTCTCGCACTCTCCCTCTCTCACTCCCTCACTGTGTCTCTCTCACTCTCCCTCACTCTCTCTCTCTCTCCCTCTCTCACACTCATGCACAAGCCGCCCCCCCACACACACACACTCTCGCTCTCACACTCTGAGTCTGTCTCTCACTCTGCCTCTCTCACACACACTCACTCTCGCTCTCACACAAACTCTCTCTCTCACAAAACCTCTTTCTCTCTCTCTCTCTCATACTCTCCCTCTCTCACAAAGTCCATCTCTCTCACACCCTCACTGTCTCTCTCTCTCTCTCTCTCTCCCTCTCTCTCTCTTTCTCTCTCTCGTACTCTCCTTCACTCACACGGTCCCTCTCTCTTACGCCCTCGCTGTGCGTATCTCACTTTCCCTCCCTTTCTCTCTCTCTCTCTCTCTCCCTCTCTCACACACATGCATAGGCCGCCCCCCCCACACACACACACACTCTCGCTCTCACACTCTCAGTCTGTCTCTCACTCTCCCTCCCTGACACACACTCACTCTCACTCTCACACAACCTCTCTCTCTCACACAACCTCTCTCTCACTCTCGCACTCTCTATCTCTCACACAGTCCCTCTCCCTCACTCCGTCAATGTGTATCTCTCTCTTTCTCCGTCTCTCACACACATGCACAATCTCCCTCTCCCCGCCACACACACTCTCGCTCTCACTCTCACACACTCTCAGTCTTTCTCTCACTCTCCCTCTTTCACACACACTCACTCTCGCTCTCACTGAAACTCTCTCTCTCTCACAACCTCTCTCTCTCTCTCTCACACTCTCCATCTCTCACACAGTCGCTCTCTCTCACTCCGTCACTGTGTCTGTCTCTCTCTCTCTCTCCCTCTCTCTCTCTCTCTCTCTCTCTCTCTCTCGTACTCTCCCTCACTCACACGGTCCCTCTCTCTCACACCCTAGCTCTGCGTCTCTCACTCTCCCTCCCTCTCTCTCTCTCTCTCTCTCTCTCTCTCTCTCTCTCCCTCTCTCACATACATTCACAGGCCGCCCCCCCACACACACACACTCTCGCTCTCACACTCTCAGTCTGTCTCTCACTCTCCCTCTCTCACACACTCACTCTCGCTCTCACACAACCACTCTCTCACTCTCGCACTCTCCCTCTCTCACACAGTCCCTCTCTCTCACTCCGTCACTGTGTGTGTCTCTCTCTCTCTCCCTCTCTCTGTCTCTCTCTCTCTCGTAATCTCCCTCTCTCTCACTCCATCATTGTGTGTGTCTCTCTCTATCTCTCTCCATCTCTCTCTCGTACTCTCCCTCACTCACACGGTCCCTCTCTCTCATTCCCTTGCTTTGTCTCTCACACTCTCCCTCCCTCTCCCACTCTCTCTCTCTCCCTCTCTCACACACATGCACAGGCCGAATCCCCACACACACACATTCTCGCTCTCACACTCTCAGTCTGTCTCTCACTCTCCCTCTCTAACACACACACACTCTCGTTCTCACACAACCTCTCTCTCTCACACATACTCTCTCTCGCACTCTCCCTCTCTCACACAGTCCCGCTCTCTCACTCCGTCAATGTGTCTCTTTCTCTCTCTCCATCTCTCACTCACACGCACAATCTTCCTCCCCCCGCCACACACACTTTCGCTCTCACTCTCACACACTCTCAGTCTTTCTCTCACTCTCCCTCTCTCACACACACTCACTCTCGCTCTCACACAACCTCTCTCTCTCTCACAACCTCTCTCTCTATCTCTCTCTCACTCTCCCTCTCTCACACAGTCCCTCTCTCATACTCCGTCACTGTGTCTGTCTCTCTCTCTCTCTCTCTCTCTCCCTTTCTCTCTCGTACTCTCCCTCACTCACACGGTCCCTCTCTCTAACTCCCTCGCTGTGCGTCTCTCACTTTCCCTCCCTTTCTCTCTCTCTCTCTCTCTCTCTCCCTCTCTCACACACATGCATAGGCCACCCCCCCTACACACACACACACTCTCGCTCTCACACTCTCAGTCTGTCTCTCACTCTCCCTCTCTCACACACACTCACTCTCGCTCTCACACAACCTCTCTCTCTCATACAACCTCTCCCTCTCTCTCTCGCACTCTCCCTCTCTCACACAGTCCCTCTCTCTCACTCCATCAGTATGTCTCCCTCTCTCTCTCCCTCTCTCACACACATGCACAAGCTCCCTCCCCCCCCACACACACACTCTCGCTCTCACTCTCACACACTCTGTCTGTCTCTCACTCTCCCTCTCTCACACACACTCACTCTCGCTCTCACACAACCTCTCTCTCTCACACAACCTCTCTCTCTCTCTCTCACACTCTCCCTCTCTCACACAGTCCCTCTCTCTCACTCCGTCACTGTGTGTGTGTCTCTCTCTCTCTCCCTCTCTCTCTCTCCCTCATACTCTCCCTCTCTCTCACTCCATCATTGTGTGAGTCTCTCTCTATCTCTCTCCCTCTCTCTCTTGTACTCTCCCTCACTCACATGGTCCCTCTCTCTCATTCCCTTGCTGTGTCTCACTCACTCTCCCTCCCTCTCTCTCTCTCTCTCTCCCTCTCTCATACACATGCACAGGCCGCCCCCCCACACAAACACACTCTCGCTCTCACACTCTCAGTCGGTCTCTCACTCTCCCTTTCTGACTCACACTCACTCTCGCTCTCACACAACCTCTCTCTCACACAACCTCTCTCTCACTCATGCACTCTCCCTCTCTAACAGAGTCCCTCTCTCTCACTCCGTCACTGTGTCTCTCTCTCCCTCTCCCTCTCTCACACACATGCACAAGCTCCCTCCCCCCCCCCCCCACACACACACACTCTCACTCTCACACTCTCTGTCGGTCTCTCACTCTCCCTCTCCCACACATACTCACTCTCGCTCTCACACAACCTCTCTCTCTCACACAACATCTCTCTCTCACATTCTCCCTCACTCACACGGTCCCTCTCTCTCACTCCCTCGCTGTTGCTCTCTCATTCCCTCTCGCTCTCTTTCTCTATCTCTCTCACTCTCCCTCTCTCACACATGCACAAGCCCCCCCCACACACACACTCTCGCTCTCACTCTTACACTCTCTCAGTCTTTCTCTCACTGTCCCTCTCTCACACACACTCACTCTCGCTCTCAAACAACCTCTCTCTCTCTCACAACCTTTCTCTCTCTCTCTCGCACTCTCCCTCTCTCACACAGTCCCTCTCTCTCACTCCGTCACTGTGTGTGTCTCACTCTCTCTCTTCCTTTCTCTCTCACTCTCTCTCTCTCTCTCTCTCTCGTACTCTCCCTCACTCACACAGGTCATCTCTCTCACACCCTAGCTGTGCGTCTCTCACGCTCCCTCCCTCTCTCTCTCTCTCTCTCTCTCTCCCTCTCTCTCTCCCTCTCTCTCTCTCTCTCCCTCTCTCACATACATTCACAGGCCGCCCCTCCCTCACACACACACTCTCGCTCTCACACTCTCAGTCTGTCTCTCACTCTCCCTCTCTCACACACTCACTCTCGCTCTCACCCAACCTCTCTCTCTCACACAACCTCTCTCTCTCTCTAGCACTCTCCCTCTCTCTCTCACTCCGTCACTGTCTCTCTCTCTCTCTCTCTCTCTCTCTCTCTCCCTTTCTCTGTCGTACTCTCCCTCACACATACGGTCCTTCTCTCTCACTCCCCCACTGTGTCTCTCTCACTCTCCCTCACTCTCTCTCTCTCTCTCTCTCTCCCTCTCTCACACTCATGCACAAGCCGCCCCCCCCACACACACACACTCTCGCTCTCACACTCTGAGTCTGTCTCTCACTCTGCCTCTCTCACACACACTCACTCTCGCTCTCACACAAACTCTCTCTCTCACAAAACTTCTTTCTCTCTCTCTCTCTCATACTCTCCCTCACTCACACGGTCCCTCTCTCTCATTCCCTTGCTGTGTCTCTCTCACTCTCCCACCCTCTCTCTCTCTCTCTCTCTCCCACTCTCACACACATGCACAGGCCGCCCCCCCACACAAACACACTCTCGTTCTCACACTCTCAGTCTGTCTCTCACTCTCCCTCCCTGACACACACTCACTCTCGCTCTCACACAACCTCTCTCTCTCACACAACCTCTCTCTCACTCTCGCACTCTCCCTCTCTCACACAGTCCCTCTCCCTCACTCCGTCAATGTGTATCTCTCTCTTTCTCCGTCTCTCACACACATGCACAATCTCCCTCTCCCTGCCACACACACTCTCGCTCTCACTCTCACACACTCTGTCTTTCTCTCACTCTCCCTCTTTCACACACACTCACTCTCGCTCTCACTCAAACTCTCTCTCTCTCACAACCTCTCTCTCTCTCTCTCTCACACTCTCCATCTCTCACACAGTCGCTCTCTCTCACTCCGTCACTGTGTCTGTCTCTCTCTCTCTCTCTCCCCCTCTCTCTCTCTCTCTCTCTCTCTCTCTCTCTCCCTCTCTCACATACATTCACAGGCCGCCCCCCCACACACACACTCTCGCTCTCACACTCTCAGTCTGTCTCCCACTCTCCCTCTCTCACACACTCACTCTCGCTCTCACACAACCTCTCTCTCACTCTCGCACTCTCCCTCTCTCACACAGTCCCTCTCTCTCACTCCGTCACTGTGTGTGTCTCTCTCTCTCTCCCTCTCTCTGTCTCTCTCTCTCTCTCGTACTCTTCCTCTCTCTCACTCCATCATTGTGTGTGTCTCTCTCTATCTCTCTCCATCTCTCTCTCGTACTCTCCCTCACTCACACGGTCCCTCTCTCTCATTCCCTTGCTTTGTCTCTCTCACTCTCCCTCCCTCTCCCACTCTCTCTCTCTCCCTCTCTCACACACATGCACAGGCCGAACCCCCACACACACACATTCTCGCTCTCACACTCTCAGTCTGTCTCTCACTCTGCCTCTCTAACACACACTCACTCTCGCTCTCACACAACCTCTCTCTCTCACACATTCTCTCTCTCTCACTCTCGCACTCTCCCTCTCTCACACAGACCCGCTCTCTCACTCCGTCAATGTGTCTCTTTCTCTCTCTCCGTCTCTAACACACACGCACAATCTTCCTCCCCCGCCACACACACTTTCGCTCTCACTCTCACACACTCTCAGTCTGTCTCTCACTCTGCCTCTCTAACACACACTCACTCTCGCTCTCACACAACCTCTCTCTCTCTCACAACCTCTCTCTCTATCTCTCTCTCACTCTCCCTCTCTCACACAGTCCCTCTCTCATACTCCGTCACTGTGTCTGTCTCTCTCTCTCTCTCTCTCTCTCTCCCTTTCTCTCTCGTACTCTCCCTCACTCACACGGTCCTTCTCTCTCACTCCCTCACAGTGTCTCTCTCACTCTCCCTCACTCTCTCTCTCTCTCTCTCTCTCTCTCTCTCTCTCTCCCCCTCTCACACTCATGCACAAGCCGCCCCCCCACACACACACACTCTCGCTCTCACAATCTGAGTCTGTCTCTCACTCTGCCTCTCTTACACACACTCACTCTCGCTCTCACAAACTCTTTCTCTCACAAAACCTCTTTCTCTCTCTCTCTCTCATACTCTCCCTCTCTCACAGTCCCTCTCTCTCACACCCTCACTGTCTCTCTCTCTCTCTCTCTCTCCCTCTCTCTCTCTTTCTCTCTCTCGTACTCTCCTTCACTCACACGGTCCCTCTCTCTAACTCCCTCGCTGTGCGTCTCTCACTTTCCCTCCCTTTCTCTCTCTCTCTCTCTCTCTCCCTCTCTCACACACATGCATAGGCCGCCCCCCCCACACTCACACACACTCTCGCTCTCACACTCTCAGTCTGTCTCTCACTCTCCCTCTCTCACACACACTCACTCTCGCTCTCACACAACCTCTTTCTCTCATACAACCTCTCCCTCTCTCTCTCGCACTCTCCCTCTCTCACACAGTCCCTCTCTCTCACTCCATCAGTATGTCTCTCTCTCTCTCTCTCCCTCTCTCACACACATGCACAAGCTCCCTCCCCCCCCACACACACACTCTCGCTCTCACTCTCACACACTCTGTCTGTCTCTCACTTTCCCTCTCTCACACACACTCACTCTTGCTCTCACACAACCTCTCTCTCTCACACAACCTCTCTCTCTCTCTCTCACACTCTCCCTCTCTCACACAGTCCCTCTCTCTCACTCCGTCACTGTGTGTGTCTCTCTCTCTCTCCCTCTCTCTGTCTCTCTCTCCCTCATACTCTCCCTCTCTCTCACTCCATCATTGTGTGAGTCTCTCTCTATCTCTCTCCCTCTCTCTCTTGTACTCTCCCTCACTCACACGGTCCCTCTCTCTCATTCCCTTGCTGTGTCTCTCTCACTATCCCTCCCTCTCTCTCTCTCTCTTTCCCTCTCTCATACACATGCACAGGCCCCCCTCCCCACACAAACACACTCTCGTTCTCACACAACCTCTCTCTCTCACACAACCTCTCTCTCACTCTCGCACTCTCCCTCTCTCACACAGTCCCTCTCCCTCACTCCGTCAATGTGTATCTCTCTCTTTCTCCGTCTCTCACACACATGCACAATCTCCCTCTCCCCGCCACACACACTCTCGCTCTCACTCTCACACACTCTGTCTTTCTCTCACTCTCCCTCTTTCACACACACTCACTCTCGCTCTCACTCAAACTCTCTCTCTCTCACAACCTCTCTCTCTCTCTCTCTCACACTCTCCATCTCTCACACAGTCGCTCTCTCTCACTCCGTCACTGTGTCTGTCTCTCTCTCTCTCTCTCCCCCTCTCTCTCTCTCTCTCTCTCTCTCTCTCTCCCTCTCTCACATACATTCACAGGCCGCCCCCCCACACACACACTCTCGCTCTCACACTCTCAGTCTGTCTCTCACTCTCCCTCTCTCACACACTCACTCTCGCTCTCACACAACCTCTCTCTCACTCTCGCACTCTCCCTCTCTCACACAGTCCCTCTCTCTCACTCCGTCACTGTGTGTGTCTCTCTCTCTCTCCCTCTCTCTGTCTCTCTCTCTCTCTCGTACTCTCCCTCTCTCTCACTCCATCATTGTGTGTGTCTCTCTCTATCTCTCTCCATCTCTCTCTCGTACTCTCCCTCACTCACACGGTCCCTCTCTCTCATTGCCTTGCTTTGTCTCTCTCACTCTCCCTCCCTCTCCCACTCTCTCTCTCTCCCTCTCTCACACACATGCACAGGCCGAACCCCCACACACACACATTCTCGCTCTCACACTCTCAGTCTGTCTCTCACTCTGCCTCTCTAACACACACTCACTCTCGCTCTCACACAACCTCTCTCTCTCACACATTCTCTCTCTCTCACTCTCGCACTCTCCCTCTCTCACACAGACCCGCTCTCTCACTCCGTCAATGTGTCTCTTTCTCTCTCTCCGTCTCTAACACACACGCACAATGTTCCTCCCCCCGCCACACACACTTTCGCTCTCACTCTCACACACTCTCAGTCTGTCTCTCACTCTGCCTCTCTAACACACACTCACTCTCGCTCTCACACAACCTCTCTCTCTCTCACAACCTCTCTCTCTATCTCTCTCTCACTCTCCCTCTCTCACACAGTCCCTCTCTCATACTCCGTCACTGTGTCTGTCTCTCTCTCTCTCTCTCTCTCTCTCCCTTTCTCTCTCGTACTCTCCCTCACTCACACGGTCCTTCTCTCTCACTCCCTCACAGTGTCTCTCTCACTCTCCCTCACTCTCTCTCTCTCTCTCTCTCTCTCTCTCTCTCTCTCTCCCTCTCTCACACTCATGCACAAGCCGCCCCCCCACACACACACACTCTCGCTCTCACACTCTGAGTCTGTCTCTCACTCTGCCTCTCTTACACACACTCACTCTCGCTCTCACAAACTCTTTCTCTCACAAAACCTCTTTCTCTCTCTCTCTCTCATACTCTCCCTCTCTCACAGTCCCTCTCTCTCACACCCTCACTGTCTCTCTCTCTCTCTCTCTCTCTCCCTCTCTCTCTCTTTCTCTCTCACGTACTCTCCTTCACTCACACGGTCCCTCTCTCTAACTCCCTCGCTGTGCGTCTCTCACTTTCCCTCCCTTTCTCTCTCTCTCTCTCTCTCCCTCCCTCTCTCACACACATGCATAGGCCGCCCCCCCCACACTCACACACACTCTCGCTCTCACACTCTCAGTCTGTCTCTCACTCTCCCTCTCTCACACACACTCACTCTCGCTCTCACACAACGTCTTTCTCTCATACAACCTCTCCCTCTCTCTCTCGCACTCTCCCTCTCTCACACAGTCCCTCTCTCTCACTCCATCAGTATGTCTCTCTCTCTCTCTCTCCCTCTCTCACACACATGCACAAGCTCCCTCCCCCCCCACACACACACTCTCGCTCTCACTCTCACACACTGTGTCTGTCTCTCACTTTCCCTCTCTCACACACACTCACTCTCGCTCTCACACAACCTCTCTCTCTCACACAACCTCTCTCTCTCTCACACTCTCCCTCTCTCACACAGTCCCTCTCTCTCACTCCGTCACTGTGTGTGTCTCTCTCTCTCTCCCTCTCTCTGTCTCTCTCTCCCTCATACTCTCCCTCTCTCTCACTCCATCATTGTGTGAGTCTCTCTCTATCTCTCTCCCTCTCTCTCTTGTACTCTCCCTCACTCACACGGTCCCTCTCTCTCATTCCCTTGCTGTGTCTCTCTCACTCTCCCTCCCTCTCTCTCTCTCTCTTTCCCTCTCTCATACACATGCACAGGCCCCCCTCCCCACACAAACACACTCTCGCTCTCACACTCTCAGTCTGTCTCTCACTCTCCCTCTCTGACTCACACTCACTCTCGCTCTAACACAACCTCTCTCTCTCACACAACCTCCCTCTCACTCACGCACTCTCCCTCTCTAACAGAGTCCCTCTCTCTCACTCCGTCACTGTGTGTGTCTCTCTCTCTCTCCCTCTCTCACACACATGTACAAGCTCCCTCCCCCCCCCCACACACACTCTCACTCTCACACTCTCTGTCGGTCTCTCACTCTCCCTCTCCCACACACACTCACTCTCGCTCTCACACAACCTCTCTCTCTCACACAACATCTCTCTCTCACATTCTCCCTCACTCACACGGTCCCTCTCTCTCACTCCCTCGCTGTTGCTCTCTCACTCCCTCTCGCTCTCTTTCTCTCTCTCTCTCACTCTCCCTCTCTCACACATGCACAAGCCCCCCCCCCCACACACACACTCTCGCTCTCACTCTCACACACTCTCAGTCTTTCTCTCACTGTCCCTCTCTCACACACACTCACTCTCGCTCTCAAACAACCTCTCTCTCTCACAACCTTTCTCTCTCTCTCTCGCACTCTCCCTCTCTCACACAGTCCCTCTCTCTCACTCCGTCACTGTGTGTGTCTCTCTCTCTCTCTTCCTTTCTCTCTCAATCTCTCACTCTCTCTCTCTCTCTCTCTCTCTCTCTCTCTCTCTCTCGTACTCTCCCTCACTCACACTCTCACACCCTAGCTGTGCGTCTCTCACTCTCCCTCCCTCTCTCTCTCTCTCTCTCTCCCTCTCTCTCTCTCTCTCCCTCTCTCACATACATTCGCAGGCCGCCCCTCCCCCACACACACACTCTCGCTCTCACACTCTCAGTCTGTCTCTCACTCTCCCTCTCTCACACACTCACTCTCGCTCTCACACAACCTCTCTCTCTCACACAACCTCTCTCTCTCTCTCTAGCACTCTCCCTCTCTCTCTCACTCCGTCACTGTGTCTCTCTCTCTCTCTCTCTCTCTCTCCCTTTCTCTCTCGTACTCTCCCTCACACACACGGTCCTTCTCTCTCACTCCCCCACTGTGTCTCTCTCACTCTCCCTCACTCTCTCTCTCTCTCTCTCTCTCTCTCTCCCTCTCTCACACTCATGCACAAGCTGCCCCCCCCACACACACACACTCTCGCTCTCACACTCTGAGTCTGTCTCTCACTCTGCCTCTCTCACACACACTCACTCTCGCTCTCACACAAACTCTCTCTCTCACAAAACTTCTTTCTCTCTCTCTCTCTCATACTCTCCCTCATTCACACAGTCCCTCTCTCTCACACCCACACTGTCTCTCTCTCTCTCTCTCTCTCTCTCCCTCTCTCTCTCTTTCTCTCTCTCGTACACTCCCTCACTCACACGGTCCCTCTCTCTCACTCCCTCGCTGTGCGTCTCTCACTTTCCCTCCATTTCTCTCTCTCTCTCTCTCTCCCTCTCTCACACACATGCATAGGCCGCACCCCCCCCCATACACACACACTCACTCTCGCTCTCACACAACTCTCTCTCTCACACAACCTCTCCCTCTCTCTCTTGCACTCTCCCTCTCTCACACAGTCCCTTTCTCTCACTCCATCAGTATGTCTCTCTCTCTTTCTCTCCCTCTCTCACACACATGCACAAGCTCCCTCCCCCCCCACACACACACACTGGACCTCACTCTCACACACTCTCAGTCTGTCTCTCACTCTCCCTCTCTCACACACACTCACTCTCGCTCTCACACAACCTCTCTCTCTCACACAACCTCTCTCTCTCTCTCTCACACTCTCCCTCTCTCACACAGCCCCTCTCTCTCACTCCGTCACTGTGTGTGTCTCTCTCTCTCTCCCTCTCTCTCTCTCTCTCCCTCATACTCTCCCTCTCTCTCTCTCCATCATTGTGTGTGTCTCTCTCTATCTCACACGCTCTCTCTCTTGTACTCTACCTCACTCACACGGTCCCTCTCTCTCATTCCCTTGCTGTGTCTCTCTCACACTCCCACCCTCTCTCTCTCTCTCTCTCTCCCTCTCTCACACACATGCACAGGCCGCCCCCCCACACAAACACACTCTCGTTCTCACACTCTCAGTCTGTCTCTCACTCTCCCTCCCTGACACACACTCACTCTCGCTCTCACACAACCTCTCTCTCTCACACAACCTCTCTCGCACTCTCCCTCTCTCACACAGTCCCTCTCCCTCACTCCGTCAATGTGAATCTCTCTCTTTCTCCGTCTTTCACACACATGCACAATCTCCCTCTCCCCGCCACACACACTCTCGCTCTCACTCTCACACACTCTCAGTCTTTCTCTCACTCTCCCTCTTTCACACACACTCACTCTCGCTCTCACTCAAACTCTCTCACTCTCACAACCTCTCTCTCTCTCTCTCTCTCTCACACTCTCCGTCTCTCACACAGTCGCTCTCTCTCACTCCGTCACTGTGTCTGTCTCTCTCTCTCTCTCCCTCTCTCTCTCTCTCTCTCTCTCTCTCTCTCTCTCTCTCTCGTACTCTCCCTCACTCACACGGTCCCTCTCTCTCACACCCTAGCTCGGCGTCTCTCACTCTCCCTCCCTCTCTCTCTCTCTCTCTCTCTCTCTCCCTCTCTCACATACATTCACAGGCCGCCCCCCCACACACACACACTCTCGCTCTCACACTTTCAGTCTGTCTCTCACTCTCCCTCTCTCACACACTCACTCTCGCTCTCACACAACCTCTCTCTCACTCTCGCACTCTCCCTCTCTCACACAGTCCCTCTCTCTTACTCCGTCACTGTGTGTGTCTCTCTCTCTCTCCCTCTCTCTGTCTCTCTCTCTCTCTCGTACTCTCCCTCTCTCTCACTCCATCATTGTGTGTGTCTCTCTCTATCTCTCTCCATCTCTCTCTCGTACTCTCCCTCACTCAAACGGTCCCTCTCTCTCATTCCCTTGCTTTGTTTCTCTCACTCTCCCTCCCTCTCCCACTCTCTCTCTCTCCCTCTCTCACACACATGCACAGGCCGAACCCCCACACACACACATTCTCGCTCTCACACTCTCAGTCTGTCTCTCACTCTGCCTCTCTAACACACACTCACTCTCGCTCTCACACAACCTCTCTCTCTCACACATCCTCTCTCTCTCACTCTCGCACTTTCCCTCTCTCACACAGTCCCGCTCTCTCACTCCGTCAATGTGTCTCTTTCTCTCTCTCCGTCTCTCACACACATGCACAATCTCCCTCTCCCCGCCACACACACTCTCGCTCTCACTCTCACACACTCTGTCTTTCGCTCACTCTCCCTCTCTCACACACACTCACTCTCGCTCTCACACAACCTCTCTCTCTCTCACAACCTCTCTCTCTATCTCTCTCTCACTCTCCCTCTCTCACACTGTCCGTCTCTCATACTCCGTCACTGTGTCTGTCTCTCTCTCTCTCTCTCTCTCTCCCTTTCTCTCTCGTACTCTCCCTCACTCACACGGTCCTTCTCTCTCACTCCCTCACAGTGTCTCTCTCACTCTCCCTCACTCCCTCTCTCTCTCTCTCTCTCTCTCTCCCTCTCTCACACTCATGCACAAGCCGCCCCCCCACACACACACACTCTCGCTCTCACACTCTGAGTCTGTCTCTCACTCTGCCTCTCTTACACACACTCACTCTCGCTCTCACACAAACTCTCTCTCTCACAAAACCTCTTTCTCTCTCTCTCTCTCAAACTCTCCCTCTCTCACAAAGTCCCTCTCTCTCACACCCTCACTGTCTCTCTCTCTCTCTCTCTCCCTCTCTCTCTCTTTCTCTCTCTAGTACTCTCCTTCACTCACACGGTCCCTCTCTCTAACTCCCTCGCTGTGCGTCTCTCACTTTCCCTCCCTTTCTCTCTCTCTCTCTCTCTCCCTCTCTCACACACATGCATAGGCCGCCCCCCCCCACACACACACACTCTCGCTCTCACACTCTCACTCTGTCTCTCACTCTCCCTCTCTCACACACACTCACTCTCGCTCTCACACAACCTCTCTCTCTCATACAACCTCTCCCTCTCTCTCTCTCGCACTCTCCCTCTCTCACACAGTCCCTCTCTCACACTCCATCAGTATGTCTCTCTCTCTCTCTCTCCCTCTCTCATACACATGCACAAGCTCCCTCCCCCCCCACACACACACTCTCGCTCTCACTCTCACACACTCTGTCTGTCTCTCACTTTCCCTCTCTCACACACACTCACTCTCGCTCTCACACAACCTCTCTCTCGCACACAAACTCTCGCTCTCTCTCACACTCTCCCTCTCTCACACAGTCCCTCTCTCTCACTCCGTCACTGTGTGTGTGTGTCTCTCTCTCTCCCTCTCTCTCTCTCCCTCATACTCTCCCTCTCTCTCACTCCATCATTGTTTGTGTCTCTCTCTATCTCTCTCCCTCTCTCTCTTGTACTCTCCCTCACTCACACGGTCCCTCTCTCTCATTCCCTTGCTGTGTCTCTCTCACTCTCTCTCCCTCTCTCTCTCTCTCTCTCTCCCTCTCTCATACACATGCACAGGCCGCCCCCCCACACAAACACACTCTCGCTCTCACACTCTCAGTCTGTCTCTCACTCTCCCTCTCTGACTCACACTCACTCTCGCTCTCACACAACCTCTCTCTCTCACAGATTCCCTCTCTCTCACTCCGTCACTGTGTCTCTCTCTCCCTCTCCCTCTCTCACACACATGCACAAGCTCCCTCCCCCACCCCACACACACACTCTCACTCTCACACTCTCAGTCGGTCTCTCACTCTCCCTCTCCAACACACACTCACTCTTGCTCTCACACAACCTCTCTCTCTCACACAACATCTCTCTCTCACATTCTCCCTCACTCACACGGTCCCTCTCTCTCACTCCCTCGCTGTTGCTCTCTCACTCCCTCTCGCTCTCTCTCTCTCTGTCTCTCTCACTCTCCCTCTCTCACACATCCACAAGCCCCCCCCACACACACACACTCGCTCTCGCTCTCACACAACCTCTCTCTCTCACACAACCTCTCTCTCTCTCTCGCACTCTCCCTCTCTCACACAGTCCCTCTCACTCACTCCCTCACTGTCTCTCTCTCTCTCTATCTCTCACCCTCTATCTCTCTCTCTCTCTCGTACTCTCCCTCACTCACACGATCCCTCTCTCTCACTCCCTCGCTGTGTCTCTCTCACTCTCCCTCTCTCTCTCTTTCTCTCTCTCTCTCTCTCGCTCTCTCACACACATGCACAAACTCCCTCCCCCCCACACACACACACACTGTCGCTCTCAGTCTCACACACTCTCAGGCTGTCTCTCACTCTCCCTCTCTCACACACACTCACTCTCGCTCTCACACAATCTCTCTCTGTCACACAACTTCTCTCTCCCTCTCTCCCTCACTCCGTCACTGTGTGTCTCTCTCTCTCTCTCTCTCTCCCTCTCTCTCGTACTCAACCTCACTCACACGGTCCCTCTCTCTCATTCCTTCGCTGTGTGTCTCTCACTCTCCCTCCCTCTCACTCTCTCTCTCTCACTCCCTCTCGCACACACATACACAGTTCGCCCCCCACACACACACTCTCGCTCTCACACTCTCAGTGTGTCTTTCACTCTTCCTCTCTCACACACACTCATTCTCGCTCTCACACAAACTCTCTCTCTCACACAACCTCTCCCTCTCTCTCTCGCACTCTCCCTCTCTCACACTGTCCCTCTCTCTCACTCTATCAGTATGTCTCTCTCTCTCTCCCTCTCTCACACACATGCACAAGCTCCCTCTCCCCCCACACACACACTCTCGCCCTCACTCTCACACACTCTCAGTCTGTCTCACTCTCCCTCTCTCACACACACTCACTCTCACTCTCACACAACCTCTCTCTCTCACACAACCTCTCTCTCTCTCTCACACTCTCCCTCTCTCACACAGTCCCTCTCTCTCACTCCGTCACTGTTTGTGTCCCTCTATCTCTCCCTCTCTCTCTCTCTCATTCTCTCCCTCTCTCTCACTCCATCATTGTGTGTGTCTCTCTCAGTCTCCCACCCTCTCTCGCTCTCTCTCTCCGTCTCTCACACACATGCACAATCTCCCTCCCCTCGCCACACACACTCTCGCTCTCACTCTCACACACTCACAGTCTTTCTCTCACTCTCCCTCTCTCACACACACTCACTCTCGCTCTCACACAAACTCTCCCTCTCTCACAACCTCCCTCTCTTTCTCTCTCGCACTCTCCCTCTCTCACACAGTCCCTCTCTCTCACTCCGTCACTGTGTCTGTCTCTCTCTCTCTCTCGCCCTCTCTCTCTCTCTCTCTCTCTCTCTCTCGTACTCTCCCTTACTCACACGGCCCCTCGCTCTCACACCCTAGCTGTGTCTCTCTCACTCTCCCTCTCTCTCCCTCTCTCTCTCTCTCTCTCTCACTCTCCCTCTCGCACACATGTACAAGTTCCCTCCCCCCCCACACACACACTCTCGCTCTCACTCTCACACACTCTCAGTCTGTCTCTCACTCTCCCTCTCTCACACAGTCCCTCTCTCTCACTCCGTCACTGTGTGTGTCTCTCTCTCTCCCTCTCTCTCTGTCTCTCTCTCTCATACTCTCCCTCTCTCTCACTCCATCATTGTGTGTGTCTCTCTCTATCTCTCTCCCTCTCTCTCTTGTACTCTCCCTCACTCACACGGTCCCTCTCTCTCATTCCCTTGCTGTGTCTCTCTCACTCTCCCTCCCTCTCTCTCTCTCTCTCTCCCTCTCTCACACACATGCACAGGCCGCCCCCCCACACAAACACACTCTCGTTCTCACACTCTCAGTCTGTCTCTCACTCTCGCTCTCTGACACACACTCACTCTCGCTCTCACACAACCTCTCTCTCTCACACAACCTCTCTCTCACTCTCACACTCTCCCTCTCTCACACAGTCCCTCTCTCTCACACTGTCAATGTGTGTGTCTCTCTCTCTCCGTCTCTCACACACATGCACAATCTCCCTCCCCACGCCACACACACTCTCGCTCTCACTCTCACACACTCTCAGTCTTTCTCTCACTGTCCCTCTCTCACACACACTCACTCTCGCTCTCAAACAACCTCTCTCTCTCTCACAACCTTTCTCTCTCTCTCTCGCACTCTCCCTCTCTCACACAGTCCCTCTCTCTCACTCCCTGTGTGTGTCTCTCTCTCTCTCTTCCTTTCTCTCTCACTCTCTCTCTCTCACTTCCTTTCTCTCTCACTCTCTCTCTCTCTCTCGTACTCTCCCTCACTCACACAGGTCCTATCTCTCACACCCTAGCTGTGCGTCTCTCACTCTCCCTCCCTCTCTCTCTCTCTCTCTCTCTCCCTCTCTCTCTCTCCCTCTCTCACATACATTCACAGGCCGCCCCTCCCCCACACACACACTCTCGCTCTCACACTCTCAATCTGTCTCTCACTCTCCCTCTCTCACACACTCACTCTCGCTCTCACACAACCTCTCTCTCTCACACAACCTCTCTCTCTCTCTAGCACTCTCCCTCTCTCTCTCACCGTCACTGTGTCTCTCTCTCTCTCTCTCTCTCTCTCTCCCTTTCTCTCTCGTACTCTCCCTCACACACACGGTCCTTCTCTCTCACTCCCTCACTGTGTCTCTCACTCTCTCTCTCTCTCCCTCTCTCACACTCATGCACAAGCCGCCCCCCCCCCACACACACACACTCTCGCTCTCACACTCTGAGTCTGTCTCTCACTCTGCCTCTCTCACACACACTCACTCTCGCTCTCACACAAACTCTCTCTCTCACAAAACTTCTTTCTCTCTCTCTCTCTCATACTCTCCCTCATTCACACAGTCCCTCTCTCTCACACCCACACTGTCTCTCTCTCTCTCTCTCTCTCTCTCTCCCTCTCTCTCTCTTTCTCTCTCTCGTACTCTCCCTCACTCACACGGTCCCTCTCTCTCACTCCCTCGCTGTGCGTCTCTCACTTTCCCTCCATTTCTCTCTCTCTCTCTCTCTCCCTCTCTCACACACATGCATAGGCCGCAACCCCCCATACACACACACACACTCTCGCTTTCACACTCTCAGTCTGTCTCTCACTCTCCCTCTCTCACACACACTCACTCTCGCTCTCACACAACTCTCTCTCTCACACAACCTCTCCCTCTCTCTCTTGCACTCTCCCTCTCTCACACAGTCCCTTTCTCTCACTCCATCAGTATGTCTCTCTCTCTTTCTCTCCCTCTCTCACACACATGCACAAGCTCCCTCCCCCCCCACACACACACACTGGCCCTCACTCTCACACACTCTCAGTCTGTCTCTCACTCTCCCTCTCTCACACACACTCACTCTAGCTCTCACACAACCTCTCTCTCTCACACAACCTCTCTCTCTCTCTCACACTCTCCCTCTCTCACACAGTCCCTCTCTCTCACTCCGTCACTGTGTGTGTGTCTCTCTCTCCCTCTCTCTCTCTCTCTCCCTCATACTCTCCCTCTCTCTCTCTCCATCATTGTGTGTGTCTCTCTCTATCTCACACGCTCTCTCTCTTGTACTCTACCTCACTCACACGGTCCCTCTCTCTCATTCCCTTGCTGTGTCTCTCTCACACTCCCACCCTCTCTCTCTCTCTCTCTCTCCCTCTCTCACACACATGCACAGGCCGCCCCCCCACACAAACACACTCTCGTTCTCACACTCTCAGTCTGTCTCTCACTCTCCCTCCCTGACACACACTCACTCTCGCTCTCACACAACCTCTCTCTCTCACACAACCTCTCTCGCACTCTCCCTCTCTCACACAGTCCCTCTCCCTCACTCCGTCAATGTGTATCTCTCTCTTTCTCCGTCTCTCACACACATGCACAATCTCCCTCTCCCCGCCACACACACTCTCGCTCTCACTCTCACACACTCTCAGTCTTTCTCTCACTCTCCCTCTTTCACACACACTCACTCTCGCTCTCACTCAAACTCTCTCTCTCTCACAACCACTCTCTCTCTCTCTCTCTCACACTCTCCGTCTCTCACACAGTCGCTCTCTCTCACTCCGTCACTGTGTCTGTCTCTCTCTCTCTCCCTCTCTCTCTCTCTCTCTCTCTCTCTCTCTCTCTCTCTCTCTCTCTCTCGTACTCTCCCTCACTCACACGGTCCCTCTCTCTCACACCCAAGCTCGGCGTCTCTCACTCTCCCTCCCTCTCTCTCTCTCTCTCTCTCTCTCTCTCTCCCTCTCTCACATACATTCACAGGCCGCCCCCCCACACACACACACTCTCGCTCTCACACTTTCAGTCTGTCTCTCACTCTCCCTCTCTCACACACTCACTCTCGCTCTCACACAACCTCTCTCTCACTCTCGCACTCTTCCTCTCTCACACAGTCCCTCTCTCTCACTCCGTCACTGTGTGTGTCTCTCTTTCTCTCCCTCTCTCTGTCTCTCTCTCTCTCTCGTACTCTCCCTCTCTCTCACTCCATCATTGTGTGTGTCTCTCTCTATCTCTCTCCATCTCTCTCTCGTACTCTCCCTCACTCACACGGTCCCTCTCTCTCATTCCCTTGCTTTGTCCCTCTCACTCTCCCTCCCTCTCCCACTCTCTCTCTCTCCCTCTCTCACACACATGCACAGGCCGAACCCCCACACACACACATTCTCGCTCTCACACTCTCAGTCTGTCTCTCACTCTGCCTCTCTAACACACACTCACTCTCGCTCTCACACAACCTCTCTCTCTCACACATCCTCTCTCTCTCACTCTCGCACTCTCCCTCTCTCACACAGTCCCGCTCTCTCACTCCGTCAATGTGTCTCTTTCTCTCTCTCCGTCTCTCACACACATGCACAATCTCCCTCTCCCCGCCACACACACTCTCGCTCTCACTCTCACACACTCTGTCTTTCGCTCACTCTCCCTCTCTCACACACACTCACTCTCGCTCTCACACAACCTCTCTCTCTCTCACAACCTCTCTCTCTATCTCTCTCTCACTCTCCCTCTCTCACACTGTCCCTCTCTCATACTCCGTCACTGTGTCTGTCTCTCTCTCTCTCTCTCTCTCTCCCTTTCTCTCTCGTACTCTCCCTCACTCACACGGTCCTTCTCTCTCACTCCCTCACAGTGTCTCTCTCACTCTCCCTCACTCCCTCTCTCTCTCTCTCTCTCCCTCTCTCACACTCATGCACAACCCGCCCCCCCACACACACACACTCTCGCTCTCACACTCTGAGTCTGTCTCTCACTCTGCCTCTCTTACACACACTCACTCTCGCTCTCACACAAACGCTCTCTCTCACAAAACCTCTTTCTCTCTCTCTCTCTCATACTCTCCCTCTCTCACACTGTCCCTCTCTCTCACTCTATCAGTATGTCTCTCTCTCTCTCTCCCTCTCTCACACACATGCACAAGCTCCCTCTCCCCCCACACACACACTCTCGCCCTCACTCTCACACACTCTCAGTCTGTCTCACTCTCCCTCTCTCACACACACTCACTCTCACTCTCACACAACCTCTCTCTCTCACACAACCTCTCTCTCTCTCTCACACTCTCCCTCTCTCACACAGTCCCTCTCTCTCACTCCGTCACTGTTTGTGTCCCTCTATCTCTCCCTCTCTCTCTCTCTCTCATACTCTCCCTCTCTCTCACTCCATCATTGTGTGTGTCTCTCTCAGTCTCCCACCCTCTCTCGCTCTCTCTCTCCGTCTCTCACACACATGCACAATCTCCCTCCCCCCGCCACACACACTCTCGCTCTCACTCTCACACACTCACAGTCTTTCTCTCACTCTCCCTCTCTCACACACACTCACTCTCGCTCTCACACAACCTCTCCCTCTCTCACAACCTCTCTCTCTTTCTCTCTCGCACTCTCCCTCTCTCACACAGTCCCTCTCTCTCACTCCGTCACTGTGTCTGTCTCTCTCTCTCTCTCTCCCTCTCTCTCTCTCTCTCTCTCTCTCCCTCTCGCACACATGTACAAGTTCCCTCCCCCCCCACACACACACTCTCGCTCTCACTCTCACACACTCTCAGTCTGTCTCTCACTCTCCCTCTCTCACACAGTCCCTCTCTCTCACTCCGTCACTGTGTGTGTCTCTCTCTCTCCCTATCTCTCTGTCTCTCTCTCTCATACTCTCCCTCACTCTCACTCCATCATTGTGTGTGTCTCTCTCTATCTCTCTCCCTCTCTCTCTTGTACTCTCCCTCACTCACACGGTCCCTCTCTCTCATTCCCTTGCTGTGTCTCTCTCACTCTCCCTCCCTCTCTCTCTCTCTCTCCCTCTCTCACACACATGCACAGGCCGCCCCCCACACAAACACACTCTCGCTCTCACACTCTCAGTCTGTCTCTCACTCTCGCTCTCTGACACACACTCACTCTCGCTCTCACACAACCTCTCTCTCTCACACAACCTCTCTCTCACTCTCACACTCTCCCTCTCTCACACAGTCCCTCTCTCTCACACTGTCAATGTGTGTGTCTCTCTCTCTCCGTCTCTCACACACATGCACAATCTCCCTCCCCACGCCACACACACTCTCGCTCTCACTCTCACACACTCTCAGTCTTTCTCTCACTGTCCCTCTCTCACACACACTCACTCTCGCTCTCAAACAACCTCTCTCTCTCTCACAACCTTTCTCTCTCTCTCTCGCACTCTCCCTCTCTCACACAGTCCCTCTCTCTCTCTCTCTAGCACTCTCCCTCTCTCTCTCACCGTCACTGTGTCTCTCTCTCTCTCTCTCTCCCCCTTTCTCTCTCGTACTCTCCCTCACACACACGGACCTTCTCTCTCACTCCCTCACTGTGTCTCTCTCACTCTCCCTCACTCTCTCTCTCTCTCTCTCTCTCCCTCTCTCACACTCATGCACAAGCCGCCCCCCCTACACACACACACTCTCGCTCTCACACTCTGAGTCTGTCTCTCACTCTGCCTCTCTCACACACACTCACTCTCGTTCTCACACAAACTCTCTCTCTCACAAAACCTCTTTCTCTCTCTCTCTCTCATACACTCCCTCTCTCACACAGTCCCTCTCTCTCAAACCCACACGGTCTCTCTCTCTCTCTCTCTCCCTCTCTCTCTCTTTCTCTCTCTCGTACTCTCCCTCACTCACACGGTCCCTCTCTCTCACTCCCGCGCTGTACGTCTCTCACTTTCCCTCCATTTCTCTCTTCTCTCTCTCTCTCTCCCTCTCTCACACACATGCATAGGCCGCCCCCCCCCACACACATACACACTCTCGCTTTCACACTCTCAGTCTGTCTCTCACTCTCCCTCTCTCACACACACTCACTCTCGCTCTCACACAACTCTCTCTCTCACACAACCTCTCCCTTTCTCTCTCACACTCTCCCTCTCTCACACAGTCCCTTTCTCTCACTCCATCAGTATGTCTCTCTCTCTCTCTATTCCTCTCTCACACACATGCACAAGCCGCCCCCCCACACACACACTCTCGCTCTCACACTCTGAGTCTGTCTCTCACTCTGCCTCTCTCACACACACTCACTCTCGCTCTCATACAACCTCTCTCTCTCACAAAACCTCTCTCTCTATATCTCTCTCACTCTCCCTCTCTCACACTGTCCCTCTCTCATACTCCGTCACTGTGTCTGTCTCTCTCTCTCTCTCTCTCTCTCTCCCTTTCTCTCTCGTACTCTCCCTCACTCACACGGTCCTTCTCTCTCACTCCCTCACAGTGTCTCTCTCACTCTTCCTCACTCCCTCTCTCTCTCTCTCTCTCTCCCTCTCTCACACTCATGCACAACCCGCCCCCCCACACACACACACTCTCGCTCTCACACTCTGAGTCTGTCTCTCACTCTGCCTCTCTTACACACACTCACTCTCGCTCTCACACAAACTCTCTCTCTCACAAAACCTCTTTCTCTCTCTCTCTCTCATACTCTCCCTCTCTCACAAAGTCCCTCTCTCTCACACCCTCACTGTCTCTCTCTCTCTCTCTCTCTCTTTCTCTCTCTCGTACTCTCCTTCACTCACACGGTCCCTCTCTCTAACTCCCTCGCTGTGCGTCTCTCACTTTCCCTCCCTTTCTCTCTCTCTCTCTCTCTCCCTCTCTCACACACATGCATAGGCCGCCCCCCCCACACACACACACTCTCTCGCTCTCACACTCTCACTCTGTCTCTCACTCTCCCTCTCTCACACACACTCACTCTCGCTCTCACACAACCTCTCTCTCTCATACAACCTCTCCCTCTCTCTCTCGCACTCTCCCTCTCTCACACAGTCCCTCTCTCTCACTCCATCAGTATGTCTCTCTCTCTCTCTCTCTCCCTCTCTCACACACATGCACAAGCTCCCTCCCCCCCCACACACACACTCTCGCTCTCACTCTCACACACTCTGTCTGTCTCTCACTTTCCCTCTCTCACACACACTCACTCTCGCTCTCACACAACCTCTCTCTCGCACACAAACTCTCGCTCTCTCTCACACTCTCCCTCTCTCACACAGTCCCTCTCTCTCACTCCGTCACTGTGTGTGTGTCTCTCTCTCTCTCCCTCTCTCTCTCTCCCTCATACTCTCCCTCTCTCTCACTCCATCATTGTTTGTGTCTCTCTCCCTCTCTCTCTTGTACTCTCCCTCACTCACACGGTCCCTCTCTCTCATTCCCTTGCTGTGTCTCTCTCACTCTCTCTCCCTCTCTCTCTCTCTCTCTCCCTCTCTCATACACATGCACAGGCCGCCCCCCCACACAAACACACTCTCGCTCTCACACTCTCAGTCTGTCTCTCACTCTCCCTCTCTGACTCACACTCACTCTCGCTCTCACACAACCTCTCTCTCTCACAGATTCCCTCTCTCTCACTCCGTCACTGTGTCTCTCTCTCCCTCTCCCTCTCTCACACACATGCACAAGCTCCCTCCCCCACCCCACACACACACTCTCACTCTCACACTCTCAGTCGGTCTCTCACTCTCCCTCTCCAACACACACTCACTCTCGCTCTCACACAACCTCTCTCTCTCACACAACATCTCTCTCTCACATTCTCCCTCACTCACACGGTCCCTCTCTCTCACTCCCTCGCTGTTGCTCTCTCACTCCCTCTCGCTCTCTCTCTCTCTCTCTCTCTCTCACTCTCCCTCTCTCACACATCCACAAGCCCCCCCCACACACACACACTCGCTCTCGCTCTCACACAACCTCTCTCTCTCTCTCGCACTCTCCCTCTCTCACACAGTCCCTCTCACTCACTCCCTCACTGTCTCTCTCTCTCTCTATCTCTCACCCTCTATCTCTCTCTCTCTCTCGTACTCTCCCTCACTCACACGATCCCTCTCTCTCACTCCCTCGCTGTGTCTCTCTCACTCTCCCTCTCTCTCTCTTTCTCTCTCTCTCTCTCTCGCTCTCTCACACACATGCACAAACTCCCTCCCCCCCACACACACACACACTGTCGCTCTCAGTCTCACACACTCTCAGGCTGTCTCTCACTCTCCCTCTCTCACACACACTCACTCTCGCTCTCACACAATTTCTCTCTGTCACACAACTTCTCTCTCCCTCTCTCCCTCACTCCGTCACTGTGTGTGTCTCTCTCTCTCTCTCTCTCCCTCTCTCTCGTACTCAACCTCACTCACACGGTCCCTCTCTCTCATTCCTTCGCTGTGTGTCTCTCACTCTCCCTCCCTCTCACTCTCTCTCTCTCACTCCCTCTCGCACACATACACACAGTTCGCCCCCACACACACACTCTCGCTCTCACACTCTCAGTGTGTCTTTCACTCTCCCTCTCTCACACACACTCATTCTCGCTCTCACACAAACTCTCTCTCTCACACAACCTCTCCCTCTCTCTCTCGCACTCTCCCTCTCTCACACTGTCCCTCTCTCTCACTCTATCAGTATGTCTCTCTCTCTCTCTCCCTCTCTCACACACATGCACAAGCTCCCTCTCCCCCCACACACACACTCTCGCCCTCACTCTCACACACTCTCAGTCTGTCTCACTCTCCCTCTCTCACACACACTCACTCTCACTCTCACACAACCTCTCTCTCTCACACAACCTCTCTCTCTCTCTCACACTCTCCCTCTCTCACACAGTCCCTCTCTCTCACTCCGTCACTGTTTGTGTCCCTCTATCTCTCCCTCTCTCTCTCTCTCATACTCTCCCTCTCTCTCACTCCATCATTGTGTGTGTCTCTCTCAGTCTCCCACCCTCTCTCGCTCTCTCTCTCCGTCTCTCACACACATGCACAATCTCCCTCCCCCCGCCACACACACTCTCGCTCTCACTCTCACACACTCACAGTCTTTCTCTCACTCTCCCTCTCTCACACACACTCACTCTTGCTCTCACACAACCTCTCCCTCTCTCACAACCTCCCTCTCTTTCTCTCTCGCACTCTCCCTCTCTCACACAGTCCCTCTCTCTCACTCCGTCACTGTGTCTGTCTCTCTCTCTCTCTCTCCCTCTCTCTCTCTCTCTCTCTCTCTCGTACTCTCCCTTACTCACACGGCCCCTCGCTCTCACACCCTAGCTGTGTCTCTCTCACTCTCCCTCTCTCTCCCTCTCTCTCTCTCTCTCACTCTCCCTCTCGCACACATGTACAAGAACCCTCCCCCCCCACACACACACTCTCGCTCTCACTCTCACACACTCTCAGTCTGTCTCTCACTCTCCCTCTCTCACACAGTCCACTCTCTCACTCCGTCACTGTGTGTGTCTCTCTCTCTCCCTCTCTCTCTGTCTCTCTCTCTCATACTCTCCCTCTCTCTCACTCCATCATTGTGTGTGTCTCTCTCTATCTCTCTCCCTCTCTCTCTTGTACTCTCCCTCACTCACACGGTCCCTCTCTCTCATTCCCTTGCTGTCTCTCTCACTCTCCCTCCCTCTCTCTCTCTCTCTCCCTCTCTCACACACATGCACAGGCCGCCCCCCACACAAACACACTCTCGCTCTCACACTCTCAGTCTGTCTCTCACTCTCGCTCTCTGACACACACTCACTCTTGCTCTCACACAACCTCTCTCTCTCACACAACCTCTCTCTCACTCTCACACTCTCCCTCTCTCACACAGTCCCTCTCTCTCACACTGTCAATGTGTGTGTCTCTCTCTCTCCGTCTCTCACACACATGCACAATCTCCCTCCCCACGCCACACACACTCTCGCTCTCACTCTCACACACTCTCAGTCTTTCTCTCACTGTCCCTCTCTCACACACACTCACTCTCGCTCTCAAACAACCTCTCTCTCTCTCACAACCTTTCTCTCTCTCTCTCGCACTCTCCCTCTCTCACACAGTCCCTCTCTCTCACTCCCTGTGTGTGTCTCTCTCTCTCTCTTCCTTTCTCTCTCACTCTCTCTCTCTCTCTTCCTTTCTCTCTCACTCTCTCTCTCTCTCTCGTACTCTCCCTCACTCACACAGGTCCTATCTCTCACACCCTAGCTGTGCGTCTCTCACTCTCCCTCCCTCTCTCTATCTCTCTCTCTCTCTCCCTCTCTCACATACATTCACAGGCCACCCCTCCCCCACACACACACTCTCGCTCTCACACTCTCAATCTGTCTCTCACTCTCCCTCTCTCACACACTCACTCTCGCTCTCACACAACCTCTCTCTCTCACACAACCTCTCTCTCTCTCTCTAGCACTCTCCCTCTCTCTCTCACCGTCACTGTGTCTCTCTCTCTCTCTCTCTCTCCCTTTCTCTCTCGTACTCTCCCTCACACACACGGTCCTTCTCTCTCACTCCCTCACTGTGTCTCTCTCACTCTCCCTCACTCTCTCTCTCTCTCTCTCTCTCCCTCTCTCACACTCATGCACAAGCCGCCCCCCCTACACACACACACTCTCGCTCTCACACTCTGAGTCTGTCTCTCACTCTGCCTCTCTCACACACACTCACTCTCGTTCTCACACAAACTCTCTCTCTCACAAAACCTCTTTCTCTCTCTCTCTCATACACTCCCTCTCTCACACAGTCCCTCTCTCTCAAACCCACACGGTCTCTCTCTCTCTCTCTCTCCCTCTCTCTCTCTTTCTCTCTCTCGTACTCTCCCTCACTCACACGGTCCCTCTCTCTCACTCCCGCGCTGTGCGTCTCTCACTTTCCCTCCATTTCTCTCTTCTCTCTCTCTCTCTCCCTCTCTCACACACATGCATAGGCCGCCCCCCCCCACACACATACACACTCTCGCTTTCACACTCTCAGTCTGTCTCTCACTCTCCCTCTCTCACACACACTCACTCTCGCTCTCACACAACTCTCTCTCTCACACAACCTCTCCCTTTCTCTCTCACACTCTCCCTCTCTCACACAGTCCCTTTCTCTCACTCCATCAGTATGTCTCTCTCTCTCTCTATTCCTCTCTCACACACATGCACAAGCCGCCCCCCCACACACACACACTCTCGCTCTCACACTCTGAGTCTGTCTCTCACTCTGCCTCTCTCACACACACTCACTCTCGCTCTCATACAACGTCTCTCTCTCACAAAACCTCTTTCTCTCTCTCTCTCTCATACTCTCCCTCTCTCTCACAGTCCCTCTCTCTCACATCCTCACTATCTCTCTCTCTCTCTCTCTCTCTCTCACTCTCTCCCTCTCTCTCTTTCTCTCTCTCGTACTCTCCCTCACTCACACGGTCCCTCTCTCTCAGTCCCTCGCTGTGCGTCTCACACTTTCCCTCCCTTTCTCTCTCTCTCTCTCTCTCTCTCCCTCTCTCACACACATGCATAGGCCGCCCCCCCCACACACACACACTCTCTCGCTCTCACACTCTCACTCTCCCTCTCTCACACACACTCACTCTCGGTCTCACACAACCTCTCTCTCTCATACAACCTCTCCCTCTCTCTCTCGCACTCTCCCTCTCTCACACAGTCCCTCTCTCTCACTCCATCAGTATGTCTCTCTCTCTCTCTCTCCCTCTCTCACACACATGCACAAGCTCCCTCCCCCCCCACACACACACTCTCGCTCTCACTCTCACACACTCTGTCTGTCTCTCACTTTCCCTCTCTCACACACACTCACTCTCGCTCTCACACAACCTCTCTCTCGCACACAAACTCTCGCTCTCTCTCACACTCTCCCTCTCTCACACAGTCCCTCTCTCTCACTCCGTCACTGTGTGTGTGTCTCTCTCTCTCTCCCTCTCTCTCTCTCCCTCATACTCTCCCTCTCTCTCACTCCATCATTGTTTGTGTCTCTCTCCCTCTCTCTCTTGTACTCTCCCTCACTCACACGGTCCCTCTCTCTCATTCCCTTGCTGTGTCTCTCTCACTCTCTCTCCCTCTCTCTCTCTCTCTCTCTCCCTCTCTCATACACATGCACAGGCCGCCCCCCCACACAAACACACTCTCGCTCTCACACTCTCAGTCTGTCTCTCACTCTCCCTCTCTGACTCACACTCACTCTCGCTCTCACACAACCTCTCTCTCTCACAGATTCCCTCTCTCTCACTCCGTCACTGTGTCTCTCTCTCCCTCTCCCTCTCTCACACACATGCACAAGCTCCCTCCCCCACCCCACACACACACTCTCACTCTCACACTCTCAGTCGGTCTCTCACTCTCCCTCTCCAACACACACTCACTCTCGCTCTCACACAACCTCTCTCTCACACAACATCTCTCTCTCACATTCTCCCTCACTCACACGGTCCCTCTCTCTCACTCCCTCGCTGTTGCTCTCTCACTCCCTCTCGCTCTCTCTCTCTCTCTCTCTCTCTCTCCCTCTCTCACACTCATGCACAAGCCGCCCCCCCTACACACACACACTCTCGCTCTCACACTCTGAGTCTGTCTCTCACTCTGCCTCTCTCACACACACTCACTCTCGTTCTCACACAAACTCTCTCTCTCACAAAACCTCTTTCTCTCTCTCTCTCTCATACACTCCCTCTCTCACACAGTCCCTCTCTCTCAAACCCACACGGTCTCTCTCTCTCTCTCTCTCCCTCTCTCTCTCTTTCTCTCTCTCGTACTCTCCCTCACTCACACGGTCCCTCTCTCTCACTCCCGCGCTGTGCGTCTCTCACTTTCCCTCCATTTCTCTCTTCTCTCTCTCTCTCTCCCTCTCTCACACACATGCATAGGCCGCCCCCCCCCACACACATACACACTCTCGCTTTCACACTCTCAGTCTGTCTCTCACTCTCCCTCTCTCACACACACTCACTCTCGCTCTCACACAACTCTCTCTCTCACACAACCTCTCCCTTTCTCTCTCACACTCTCCCTCTCTCACACAGTCCCTTTCTCTCACTCCATCAGTATGTCTCTCTCTCTCTCTATTCCTCTCTCACACACATGCACAAGCCGCCCCCCCACACACACACACTCTCGCTCTCACACTCTGAGTCTGTCTCTCACTCTGCCTCTCTCACACACACTCACTCTCGCTCTCATACAACCTCTCTCTCTCACAAAACCTCTTTCTCTCTCTCTCTCTCATACTCTCCCTCTCTCTCACAGTCCCTCTCTCTCACATCCTCACTATCTCTCTCTCTCTCTCTCTCTCTCACTCTCTCCCTCTCTCTCTTTCTCTCTCTCGTACTCTCCCTCACTCACACGGTCCCTCTCTCTCAGTCCCTCGCTGTGCGTCTCACACTTTCCCTCCCTTTCTCTCTCTCTCTCTCTCTCTCTCCCTCTCTCACACACATGCATAGGCCACCCCCACCCACACACACACACTCTCGCACTCACACTCTCAGTCTGTCTCTCACTCTCCCACTCTCACACACACTCACTCTCGTTCTCACACAACTTCTCTCTCTCACACAACCTCTCCCTCTCTCTCTCGCACTCTCCCTCTCTCAACCAGTCCCTCTCTCTCACTCCATCACTGTGTGTCTCTCTCTCTCTCTCCCTCTCTCACACACATGCACAAGCTCCCTCCCCCCCACACACACACTCTCACCCTCACTCTCACACACTCTCAGTCTGTCTCTCACTTTCCATCCCTCACACACACTCACTCTCGCTCTCACACAACCTCTCTCTCTCACACAACCTCTCTCTCTCTCTCTCACACTCTCCCTCTCTCACACAGTCCCTCTCTCTCACTCCGTCACTGTGTGTGTCTCTCTCTCTCTCGCTCTCTCTCTCTCCCTTATACTCTCCCTCTCTCTCACTCCATCATTGTGTGTGTCTCTCTCTATCTCTCTCCCTCTCTCTCTTGTACTCTCCCTCACTCACACGGTCCCTCTTTCTCATTCCCTTGCTGTGTCTCTGTCACTCTCCCTCCCTCTCTCTCTCTCTCCCTCTCTCATACACATGCACAGGCCGCCCCCCCACACAAACACACTCTCGCTCTCACACTCTCAGTCTGTCTCTCACTCTCCCTCTCTGACTCACACTCACTCTCGCTCTCACACAACCTCTCTCTCTCACACAACCTCTCTCTCACTCACGCACTCTCCCTCTCTAACAGAGTCCCTCTCTCTCACTCCGTCACTGTGTCTCTCTCTCCCTCTCCCTCTCTCACACACATGCACATGCTCCCTCCCCCCCCCCCCCCCACACACACACTCTCACTCTCACACTCTCAGTCGGTCTCTCACTCTCCCTCTCCCACACACACTCACTCTCGCTCTCACACAACCTCTCTCTCTCACACAACATCTCTCTCTCATATTCTCCCTCACTCACACGGTCCCTCTCTCTCACTCCCTCGCTGTTGCTCTCTCACTCCCTCTCGCTCTCTCTCTCTCTCTCTCTCACTCTCCCTCTCTCACACATGCACAAGCCCCACCCCACACACACACTCTCGCTCTCACTCTCACACACTCTCAGTCTTTCTCTCACTGTCCCTCTCTCACACACACTCACTCTCGCTCTCAAACAACCTCTCTCTCTCTCACAACCTTTCTCTCTCTCTCTCGCACTCTCCCTCTCTCACACAGTCCCTCTCTCTCAATCCGTCACTGTGTGTGTCTCTCTCTCTCTCTTCCTTTCTCTCTCACTCTCTCTCTCTCTCTCTCTCTCTCTCTCTCTCTCGTACTCTCCCTCACTCACACAGGTCCTCTCTCTCACACCCTAGCTGTGCGTCTCTCACTCTCCCTCCCTCTCTCTCTCTCTCTCCCTCTCTCTCTCTCTCTCCCTCTCTCACATACATTCACAGGCCGCCCCCACACACACACACACTCTCGCTCTCACACTCTCAGTCTGTCTCTCACTCTCCCTCACTCACACACTCACTCTCGCTCTCACACAACCTCTCTCTCTCACAACCTCTCTCTCTCTCTCTAGCACTCTCCCTCTCTCACACAGTCCCTCTCTCTCACTCCGTCACTGTGTGTGTGTCTCTCTCTCTCCCTCTCTCTGTCTCTCTCTCTCTCTCACACTCTCCCTCTCTCACACAGTCCCTCTCTCTCACTCCGTCACTGTGTGTGTGTCTCTCTCTCTCCCTCTCTCTGTCTCTCTCTCTCTCGTACTCTCCCTCTCTCTCACTCCATCATTGTGTGTGTCTCTCTCTATCTCTCTCCATCTCTCTCTCGTACTCTCCCTCACTCAAACGGTCCCTCTCTCTCATTCCCTTGCTTTATCTCTCTCACTCTCCCTCCCTCCTCCACTCTCTCTCTCTCCCTCTCTCACACACATGCACAGGCCGCCCCCCCACACACACACATTTTCGCTCTCACACTCTCAGTCTGTCTCTCACTCTCCCTCTCTAACACACACTCTCTCTCGCTCTCACACAACCTCTCTCTCACACATCCTCTCTCTCTCACTCTCGCACTCTCCCTCTCTCACACAGTCCCACTCTCTCACTCCGTCAATGTGTCTCTTTCTCTCTCTCCGTGTCTCACACACACGCACAATCTTCCTCCACCCGCCAAACACACTTTCGCTCTCACTTTCACACACTCTCAGTCTTTCTCTCACTCTCGCTCTCTCACACACACTCACTCTCGCTCTCACACAACCTCTCTCTCTCTCACAACCTCTCTCTCTATCTCTCTCTCACTCTCCCTCTCTCACACAGTCCCTCTCTCATACTCCATCACTGTGTCTGTCTCTCTCTCTCTCCCTTTCTCTCTCATACTCTCCCTCACTCACACAGTCCTTCTCTCTCACTCCCTCACTCTGTCTCTCTCACTCTCCCTCACTATCTCTCTCTCTCTCTGTCTCTCTCTCTCCCTCTCTCACACTCATGCACAAGCCGCCCCCCCACACACACACACTCTCGCTCTCACACTCTGAGTCTGTCTCTCACTCTGCCTCTCTCACACACACTCACTCTCGCTCTCACACAAACTCTCTCTCTCACAAAACCTCTTTCTCTCTGTCTCTCTCATACTCTCCCTCTCTCACAAAGTCCCTCTCTCTCACACCCTCACTGTCTCTCTCTCTCTCTCTCTCTCCCTCTCTCTCTCTTTCTCTCGTACTCTCCTTCACTCACACGGTCCCTCTCTCTAACTCCCTCGCTGTGCGTCTCTCACTTTCCCTCCCTTTCTCTCTCTCTCTCTCTCTCTCTCTCTCTCCCTCTCTCACACACATGCATAGGCCGCCCCCCCCACACACACACACACTCTCGCTCTCACACTCTCAGTCTGTCTCTCACTCTCCCTCTCTCACACACAATCACTCTCGCTCTCACACAACCTCTCTCTCTCATACAACCTCTCCATCTCTCTCTTGCACTCTCCCTCTCTCACACACATGCACAAGCTCCCTCCCCCCCAAACACACACTCTCACCCTCACTCTCACACACTCTCAGTCTGTCTCTCACTTTCCATCTCTCACACACACTCACTCTCGCTCTCACACAACCTCTCTCTCTCACACAACCTCTCTCTCTCTCTCACACTCTCCCTCTCTCACACAGTCCCTCTCTCTCACTCCGTCACTGTGTGTGTCTCTCTCTCTCTCGCTCTCTCTCTCTCCCTTATACTCTCCCTCTCTCTCACTCCATCATTGTGTGTGTCTCTCTCTCTCTCTCTCCCTCTCTCTCTTGTACTCTCCCTCACTCACACGGTCCCTCTCTCTCATTCCCTTGCTGTGTCTCTGTCACTCTCCCTCCCTCTCTCTCTCTCTCTCCCTCTCTCATACACATGCACAGGCCGCCCCCCCACACAAACACACTCTCGCTCTCACACTCTCAGTCTGTCTCTCACTCTCCCTCTCTGACTCACACTCACTCTCGCTCTCACACAACCTCTCTCTCTTACACAACCTCTCTCTCACTCACGCACTCTCCCTCTCTAACAGAGTCCCTCTCTCTCACTCCGTCACTGTGTCTCTCTCTCCCTCTCCCTCTCTCACACACATGCACATGCTCCCTCCCCCCCCCCACACACACACTCACTCTCACACTCTCAGTCGGTCTCTCACTCTCCCTCTCCCACACACACTCACTCTCGCTCTCACACAACCTCTCTCTCTCACACAACATCTCTCTCTCATATTCTCCCTCACTCACACGGTCCCTCTCTCTCACTCCCTCGCTGTTGCTCTCTCACTCCCTCTCGCTCTCTCTCTCTCTCTCTCACTCTCCCTCTCTCACACATGCACAAGCCCCACCCCACACACACACTCTCGCTCTCACTCTCACACACTCTCAGTCTTTCTCTCACTGTCCCTCTCTCACACACACTCACTCTCGCTCTCAAACAACCTCTCTCTCTCTCACAACCTTTCTCTCTCTCTCTCGCACTCTCCCTCTCTCACACAGTCCCTCTCTCTCAATCCGTCACTGTGTGTGTCTCTCTCTCTCTTCCTTTCTCTCTCACTCTCTCTCTCTCTCTCTCTCTCTCTCTCTCTCTCTCGTACTCTCCCTCACTCACACAGGTCCTCTCTCTCACACCCTAGCTGTGCGTCTC